>NW_009718560.1:14008-54242 GCF_000703405.1 Apaloderma vittatum
AAAAGATTCAGGCAATATGATTTAAAAAAAAAACAACAAACAAAAAAGAAATAAAGCAAAATTCGCTCTAGCATTTTGTGGCTCTTTGAGCATGCTGAGTGTTCGGGATAGAAGTACAGGAACAAAGCATTCAGACAGACTTTATTAGCTTAATAAACTAGAACTACTACTATATTTTGACACTCCATCACTCTAACTAGCCTTTCAGTGAGGCAGGGTCTTTGGCCAGTGCTATTTCTAAGGAGGATTTCTGTGTCCTTACCGTTGCCCTGCCTACCAGGTACATGGGGGCTGTGCTGTTTAACCCTCATTGCCCTTGTTTATATTCCCCATCCCCAAACAAACCATAGGCCATGTTGCACAGCATTATTCCCCTCCCCCAAACTTTCCCTCTTTCAGTTGGTGTCACCACAAAGGAATAGATTACTACTGACACTGATCCCAATTTAATCCTTCCAATAATCTGATTTTTCCAAGCCTATTTATATCCTTGAAATGACAGTGGGGTTTAAAGTGATACAAATACCTGAGCCTAACACTGATACTATCCACACCAGCCTACTCTAGTTTTGTCCCTCCAGAATAAAGTGTAACCTCAAAGATTATGTTATAAATCCCTTCCCAAATGTTAGTAGTGCTAGACTGGTCCTTGGTCCCTCTTTTTTGATTAGCAATACTTTTTGTGTTACAGGTTTACTCTGCATTACACTGGTAAAAAAATGAGGTCCCAAAATAAGTTTTAAAGCTCATATAAATGTAGAATTTCTTTTCCCTTTGTAGATTTTTAATAACCTTCTAGTGTCTGGAAATGATCAAGAAGTAAAGCTTTCATAACAATGTAAGAAGTATAATCCCATTCTAGTTTGTTATTTCATCCAGCAACTTGAGAACTTTTTTTATTTTCCTGGGCTTTAAGGTGATCAGCCAATGTTTTCTCCTGTCCCCAATCTCCTTAAGAAGATTATTAATGTTTTATATTCAAAATAAAGACAAACCAATCTGAAAACAAAGCCATCCTTAGGGCTGCATATTCTAAACGTGCTTGCTGGACTATTTCCACTATTTGTAACCAATTCATTTTAATATTGCTCCTGCTTCTTGCTAGGTCTGCAGAACCTCAGTTCACACATAGCCAAGGAGCAGCTCAACCAACAGTCAGCAGGTTTTTGTTCTTCTCCCCCCCACTTTTATAATTCAATGCAGTGACTTGTTTATATAACTGAATCCTTTTGTTTCTCCAAAATGAACTTGGATATTCCACTGAGCAACAACACCCGTGGTAGGTGATGGTCTGTTTTTTCCAAAGCAAAGACCTCAGTTTTCAGCAGAATTTACATTCCGGTAATAAATATTTAAAGGAATTATAACGGAACTGAAGCAAAGAATGTCCCTCTGAAACACACATGCGCACACATGCACACGCACACACACTCACTCATAGTCAATTAGTCTGGGGCCACTCTGATGCAGATGGTGCCTCTGTTCAGATCCTGAACAAGTTTGCCTTTTCCATTAGAAAACTTGGCCCCTCTGGATTTTTAATACCCCATTAAAAGCTTATAAAATGCTCATCCTTACTGTCTATGTAGCAGACCACTAAAACATCTATGTCAAAGACATTTTCTGCAGAAGGATCTCCTTCTGCCTCTAAAAAGTGTAAGACAACACCAGTTATGCTGATTTCTTTTTATCCCTTCTCAGGTATAAGCTTCAGGATTTCGAATATCTCTATTTCTTCTAGAACAGGTGGAAATAAATTACACCAGCATGGCAATTTTGAAACATACTGGGCCTACACAACTACCTTTTGGCTTCAAATGTGTAGACTATTATTAAGCAAATGGGATACTGATATACTCTTCCATTTACAAAGCTTATATTTGCCCCTGTGGGCATAACACCAGGTGATGTCTTAATTAATGATGGTGAAGATCATACATATGACATAAACGAAAGAGCTGCTTTTTTTTTTTTAAAAAAAAAGAAGATATTCCCATTCCTTTGAGGTAGAAAAATGAACTAATTCCAAAGAAGCAGAATAATGAAAAGCCAAATACAAAAGAGGGAAGAACATGGACTAAATATCGGAGTTACCGGCAAATATCTCCCTCTGCAAATACGACAGTATTTATCCTGTACAGTTTGTTGTATCCTGCACAGCGCTTCAAACTACTCATAGCATAACCTGTCCATTTTTACATTTGCATTGAACCATGCCCACATCAGCAGCACTGCGTCTCTATTATCCACTGACTGAGTATGATGCCTGCTCAAGAGGTATCAGAGCCTGCCGTCCCTTCTTGTGTCCTGGACCACCTTATTTCACGAACAGCTTTGCCATGAAGAGGTCTGCTACCTGTTAAGGAGTTACCTGTGCAGAGTTGACTCACTGAGACAGCACAGTGTGCTGGGGTCTGACATGTCCCTCTTCAAGTTGGCAGGTAAAAATGCAGTGGTCAGTACCCTCCTCACCTTCACCCACTGTGTTATCCACATCTGCAGCAATCACATAATGGGACCAATACGCTGACGAGTGCTATCAAGGGAAGACTTTTTTCTCTGACTTCAAAGCTTGACACATACATGGTCCCCATGTGTTCCCTAATCTAGTTGAGAGGCGTCCCTGCCCATGACAGGGAGGTTGGATTAAATGGTCTCTAAGGTCCCTTCCAGTCTAGGCCATTCTATGATTCTATGATTCTGTGATGGGTGGGAGGTGCAGAAGGACCTGTGTCTCACAATCTCACCGAAAAAGCAAGTGAAAGGGATGAAGAAATGGGTGCTGGGGAGGAATCAGTCTCGGAAAGGGGCCTTAAGGCGAGGGAGTGGGAGGGAGAAGGCTACATGTTATTTCTTCATTCATTCCTTTGTCAAGGGCTAATCAGGAAAATCATAGAATCATAGACTTGAACATCTCTCCTGTGAAGAGAGACTGAGAAGACTGGGGCTGTTTAGCTGTGAAAGGAGACAGCTGAGAGGGGATCTTTTTATCGCATATAAATATCTGAGGGGTGGGTGTCAAGAGGAAGGAGACAATCTCTTCTCAGTGGTGCTCAGTAATAGAACAAGGAATAATGGATTTAAGGTAGAACATAGAAAATACCACCTCAACATGAGGAGAAATTTCTTTACTGTGAGGGTGACGGAGCACTGGCACAGGCTGCCCGGAGAGGTTATGGAGTCTCCTTCTCTGGAGACTTTCAAAGCCCACCTGGATGCGTTCCTGTGTGGCTGCCCTCGGGGATCCTGCTCTGGCAGGGGGGGTGGACTAGATGATCTCTATAGGTCACTTTCAACCCCTAACATTCTATGATTCTGTGATTCTATGTTATTTTTTCATTAATTCCTGTGTCGAGGGCTAATCAGGAAAAGGGTACTTCATCTGCATTTCCACCTCCATCTCTGACTTAAACTCAGCAAAAACAGAAATCACAGTGGAAGATAACCTAGTTGACCACTGCAGACAATGACACTGAACCAGTTTGCAAGAAATGGAAGGTGAGCACGGGTATGTGGAAGGTCTCCATATACTCAAGGCAGTCTGCAGCCAAACAGCAAAAGGGTGGATGGGTGTCTGTGGACATGTGAGTATTGACATGCATGCACCAGTGGAGAAATCAACTCTTGCCCCTGTGTTCAGCTTTCTGCAAGGCACCGGGGTGAGGAAGAAGTCCTGGACCTTCATTTCTAGAGAGCTTTGGGCTGTATGCTCCTGCCAGTGGGGGAAAGGAGAAAGACCTCCTGCAAGAAAGGTGAGACACCTCCAGGGCAGGGGCAGGACAGGGGAAGCTTCTCGTGGAACAAGGGCAGGCGTGGCTGGAGGCAGGAGGGCCTCCTGCTCCTACAGCTCGCTCTTCCCATGCCAGCCCTGCTCCATCTGCTGGCAAGAACAATGCCCGCCGGGATCCAGCTCCTCCTGTGGCTTCCCCAGCCTCCATGGCCTCATTTCATCTGCCAGAAACGCAGAGGCTGGGAAGAGCAGAACCTTCCCCAAGCAGGGGAGGGAGGGGGAACAACCCCTTTCTTTTGGGTCACGGGATGAAGAACTGCCCTCCCATGAGCTTCCCTCTACTTTTGCTTCTAACACGTCATAAAGGTTACAAAAGACCAAATAAAGTATTGTGCACACTGCATATTCGCTGTCTGACCTACTGGTTGGGAACCTGATCTTGCAGCTCATTTGTGGTCAGTCAACCCCGTGTGAAAATGCCCTGCAAATCCTCTGAGGTTGTGTGGCACAGCAGGATACTGCTGGGGACCAGGTGAGATGGCAGCATCAGCTTCTGTCTCAGCCAGTGCCTAGGAAACCAGGGTGCAGCTGTGAAAGGTGTTCAGGGGAAACAGGAGCACTTCAACTCTCTGGTTTGCTGCTCGGCTCTGCAAAGTTATTGTTTTGGCTTTACCTCCATTTTTCCCTTTCCTACTAGGTGTTTAAGAGAACGTACCGAGGAAAGCTCTGGTCTTTTCAAAATATGGGAGCAACACAGAAACCTTTTGCCACGTATGTGTCTAAGTGGCATTGCAAACGTTAATCACTCTCCCCTGTGCAAGGAGACATAGCCTGGCTTAAGAAAGTTCCCTGTGAAAGGCACTGGGATTTTTTAGCTCTGGCACCACTGGCATGAAATATTTTTTCCTGTTGTCCTGCCTTCTGCTATTGGGAAATCATCCGCACTTGGGTTTTGCTTCTCTTTTCTGTCTGGGAAAAGAATTGAGTTCATTATCCTGTTGTCCGTACAGATGGCATCTTTTTCTGCTCCGTGTTAGAGGCAGTCAGGTGAACGGGGTGGGCTGAGGTTCCCCACATCAGCTGGCCTCTCGAGGAGGGAAGAAGGGTAGCCAGCGTCAGACTGATGTTTATAGAATGTTTAGTCTCCAGTGGATTTCCCTACCCCAATGAAACAATAGGAGGGTCTGGTGCTATATTATCCGTGCTTCCTCTTTATTCTGATTTTATCTGTGAATTCTTGCAAATAATAGATGACTGAGACCATTATTGTTCTGGGAAATAGGAAGATGAAAACGTTAGACAGCCCTTAGTTATTTCAATGGACTTATTCACGGTGTATTGAGTTATGCAAGTCTTTGCAGAGTCAGGAACTAACAAAATACCTGTTGCAATAAGTAATAATCCTGTGTGTTCAAAAAAGCAGTTCCCTTATGGCTCAATTTTAATAAGAGATACTGCCTCAGTCAAGCAAATGCTACAGAGTTCAGAACAAAAAAAGAAAACAAATATAGGTCTACTCTTAATGCCACAAGATCTTGGGAAGCAATCCATCCCAGATCTTCTGCATCTCTGATTTAATACAAGCATTCTTGATGTAAATTGAATGCTGGTGATTAATAGATATTCTATCAACTAAACTTGAACTGAAGTCAAAAGAATCTACTATTTTCTTTTTATTTTTTTGCTTTTCCAAATTGCATTAAAAAAGATTATTCAGAAATACTGGAATGAAGAGTGCTAGGTCAAAACTCACTTTTTTTTTTTTTTCCCTAGCAAGACTATGAAAACTTACTTTTAAGTCATATACTACAGAATCTCTATTATCCTTGAAGGCTTATCCAGGTTACGGCTTGAGTATGCTATTAATACTAGAAACACAAGATGAGCTGTAGTGACTTGCAAAGCAGCTGAATCCTTCCCTGGACCAGACAGAGCCCAAAAGAAGTTCAATGGTTTGACTCAAACGAAGAAGCCCTGTAGCTGCCCAGCAGTCCTGCACAAAGCTGGGCTGTATCTCAAAGCTACAAGCCACAGAGCAGCGTGGGCCCTCTGCAGTTCTGGCAGGATTCTTATATCTGTCACTGCATCATGTCTTAGACATCTAGGAACATTGCCACACAACTGCACAGAGCCGGCTGTGGTGTGGTGCTTGTAGAAGCTAAGAACTCTTCACAGGTACTAGCTGTCTGTGCACTGAAAACTCCTGTATCACTCGTGGATTATTGTTTTCTGTTATCTGGGACCTTCCAGTCTCCTTCACACTACCTCAGGCAAAGGGGAGCTGTTTGTATGTTCATGGGCTTAAGTCTTGGAAGAACTTTTCTGGCTCATACAGTAACCTTCACATTTTTTGGTGCATACGCAATTAATAAAATTTGGGCGAAACTTTAAGGCTTTGACTATACTATGGACAGATTACAAATTTTGTGTTCTTCATAAAGTATTAAAACTTGCTATACTCAAGGACTAATAATTATTAAGAGGAGATTTTACTCTGAAAGGTGAGCTTTCTCCTCTGCACAGCTCTCCTTTTGGTGTTAGAAAAACAAACACTCCCAGTTAGGCAAACAAGGCCATGCCTTCAAAGGTCTTTTTTGTGTGTCTTGTGGAATTTAGTGTTCCCATTGCTCTCCCAAATTCAGGACAGCAGCGATTGTGTGAGAAACTTTACCTCTAGTTTTCAGAAGAAATGCCTAGCTTTTTGGAAGAGATGCCTAAATGAAGGCTCAAACACAAAGACCAGAACATGCAGCTTAGGCTCACCTTGCACAAGTCTATCAATTCAGGCAAAGGTAGCTTGTGACTGGAAGCCCAAATGGTGCAAACTAACCCAGAATAAAGCAGTATTAATGTTAAATACATGTCCAGTGCAGGAGAGGGGAGTTATGCAAGTGAAGCTACTCTACAGCAACTCCCAGTGTGGATAAGCCCTTAATTACTTCTAAAATCTCACCATTAGTAAGCCATGCTTATAATTTCTAGAGGCCCTGAGTTTCTGGAACAACTGGAGTATGAGATTCAATTGCATTCACTTCAGTGGAGGATACAGTTAAGTATGGGCACATTTGTAGGCTTGAGGCTAGTCATTAACTAATTAGTGTATGGGAACATTTAAGTTTTTCCCATCTGATTTTTGCAAAGTTATTTAGCGATTCTTGCTTATAAACCTTTTTTTTCCTTTTTTCCTCCTGCTTCCTACCCAGAAAATCAAACACCCACTCGAATCAGAAAGAGCATTGCAAGTATTTTAACTTCCCGTTTTCCCATTGCTGTTGACAAAAAATATTTCTCTTTTATGCAGGCACAGATAGAATTTAAAAAAAAAAATTTAATAGATGTCAGAGTGTTAGCTCCATTTGCAGCCAAGCAAAGCCTCCTTTCCCAGCTGGGACACATCCACAGAGCAGTGATCTGGGGGTGTTGGTGGTGCTACCCCAGAGAAATGCCTCAGGATGCGTGGCGAGGGGCAGTGGGGAAAAGAAGAAGGGCAAAGGGGGGCAAGTGGGTCTTGATGGTTTCCAGGAGCTGTAGTCCAGGGTCCCCCACCTCACTGCTGGCTGAGGGCAGGTTTCCAAGCACCTGTCTTGTTCTGTGGGAGGATCCTCGCCGCTCCCCTCGGGGTGTTGCAGGGGAACTGCCTCCTGGCAGCCTGACCAGGAACCGATGGAGGAGACATGGGGGAAATTTGAAGGTAAGGATCTCCTGATATTTGCTGTGGAGTTGGCAAAGAGGGGTGCTGGTGGTATAAATCCTATTGCCTTCCTCCCGGTCCTCCTCACCCCGTGTTTTTTTAGCTGGGAGGTTTTGGCATGTTGTTCCTGTGGCCCATTGTTGGGCAAATTATCTGGATTTGGGTTGGCTTGCAGAAACGTCTTCAGAGTTAGCACGTGGGAACGGCCGTGTAGCGATGCCATTCTGCCTTGCAGCTGCAGTTAGAAGTGTGGCTGTAGGCTCCTTTATGTAAAGGTTAGCTGGAATGAATAATTGTTCAATCTTAGAAGAAGGTGAGGGAGGGAATCTCACTCCCTATAGAGAATGGAAATCTTTCTCTAGTCAATAAGAGCCTTATAAATTCCAGCTTCTGGCTGATTTTTTTTAAATTTTTTTTCCTTTTAATTGGACTTACTAGGGCTTAGGGGAGAGTAATAGAGAAATACAAATTTTGCAAAGTGGGTGCAACACCCTCTGCCTGTGTACATTTCCTTGTTCTAGCGTTTCTGCTGTTTACTGAAATGGAGGCAACTGAAAGTCTTGGGCTCTGTGGACAACTACAGTGAAAATCCTTGGAAATGCTTCAGTTTCATCTTGCTGCTTAATAAAACAGAGCAGTGATTAGGATAGCAAAGGAAGGAGAAATGGCTTTGTGTGCTTCAAAGGTCAGGTAAAACACCTGAACATTTGGACTGTGATCCTCTGACAAGTAGGTGACTGAGAAACTATTCCAGCCTTGCTGTTGGTCCTTACACCCTAGCATAAATTTGCAAGAGAGTTTTGAGAAATAATTCGTACAAGGATGCTCTGCAGGCCTTCCAGGGCTGAATGCATGTCACATGGTGATTCTCCAGTGCATGGGGACTGGGTTCAATGATATGGTTACTTTATTGGTTCTTTCCTACAATTAGTTTACTAGTTATGCTGAAAATTGCAGATTTGCTGTGTGCACTACTTATTGCCAGTGACACTGGTTCTCAGCTACTGGTTCTGGGGTGGGACAGCAAGCAGTGCATACGCTGATGAGTGTGGGAGCAGAGTGAATGCTTTTAGGCTACAAATGCAAGACCTGATTTAAATGAAAAAGGTGGAAGCAAAGATAGTTCTAGTAAAGGTCTTGTCCAAGAGAAGATGCAAAAGGCAGTTCTCGGTCCTGCTGTAAACTGCATCGCCCTTTTAACGGTAATAAAGTAGCTTTGCCATTAATCTCCGTGGATGTTGCCAAATGCTGAACAAGTCTGGACAATGAAGCAATTCCCTTCCTGCTCAGAGACTTGGCACCTCTGGGTCAACATGGGGTACGGCTTTTGGGTGTGTTGGGTTTGTGGACTGCGGACTGCTGTCATATAGAAAGGCAGTAAACAGAAAGCTAGTGAGCGGGTGTCCTATACAAATGAAGCATGCAGAAATGTTAAACGCAGTGCCCTTAAGTGGTTACCCAAAGGGAGGGAGTATACATCTAAGATGAGGATGCTGTAGCTAATGTTAGAGGTGTTAGTAGGAAGCACAAAACTTTCTGCTAACTAATCCATTACCTTAAAAAAACAACAGCTGCAATGGGGAGGGCTTGATGGCTGCTTTTCATGTGAAGTCTTGCATACACCTCATAGACTTCTGGTGTATCTGATATTCTTGCTGTTTACAATATTAGTGACACTGCTTATATGTATGTAGTAGAAAATAATTTATGGGGGCATCTGAATCTGAAAGCATTCCCTACATGTTCAGGAAACTTTCCCAAATATGAGCAGTACTAATATAAAAAACAGGGACCACATCTGTGTGCAGACTTGCTGAGTTTTGGATGTTTCCCTGTGTGCTGACACCACATACACCAACTTAACCCAAGCAATAAGAGCCATGGAAGGAGTGGCAGTTCTGTCTCCACAGCAGCAGCATGGTCAAGGATGCCATCAAAACCCTGGGACAGGGCTGGTGCCTGAGGAGGAGGATGGTTGTGGTGGTACCTTCTGTTGCACCAAGCCCTGTGCTGGCAGCAGCAGTGGTGGGTGCTTCTCCCTGCTCCCTCCTGGAGGTGAGGACTGTGCCAGCAAAATGCAAGGACCTCCCTACTCCAATCCTTCCCCATCTACCAGTCAGGCTGCAAACTCTAAGAGAGTCGTGGATTTTCCTGTTTGCTTAGCATCAGTGTACCTCCCCAAAAAGCAATTTTGTTGGTTTTGTTTTCCTTTCCTCGTACATCCCAGAAGTCAAACAGTGTGATTTGGCTAATGGGATTATATTGATCCATCTCTGTCATTGCTATTAATATCTGATGAAATTCCCAAATGCCACAGTCCCAACAATAGTACAGTTGCCTGCCCATCTTTTTCTTGCCAAACAGATTGGGGTCTTCTTTACATTAACAAGTACAGTAATTGCTAGTCCAAATTTTACTCCTTCTAGTGTTAAGAAGCTAGGGACCAGGTTATATTTAGAAGAGAATATCCATTTTTGCAATGGATAGCAAGTTGTTTTGCAATGTCATTTGAACAGTATCCAAATAGCCAATTCCTTTTTTATTTTTTAAAAAAACAACAGGATGCTGAAGGGGTTTGGGGGAGTTTTGTCTTTTTGTTGCTGACTGTAGAAACATAACACACCCTTTTAAAAAAACTGCATTCAGAATCCAACCCTGATGCACAGGCTACTAAATTTCAATTGCTCTTTTCATGTCATTATTGCAATTGCAGTAACTCTGTAAAAGACAAGACAAAAGGTTGCTCTTTCCACTTTGAGCTCTTTCCATCCTCTACTTTTACAGCAAAGGTTACCCTGAACAATGTCTACATCTGTCTGTTCTAAGTGTAGAAATACATATTATTCATACCTTGTCAATGTATATGTTGGAAAACAGAAGCTGAATTTATAGCTATATTTCCTCTCTGCTGGGGCTTTTAGAGTTGAGTGTTTCAGTGTTTCCATTATAAACCCCTGTTTTCTGAGGTTTATAACAGTCTTGAAGAGCATAGCGGTCTTGAACCATAATAGAAAGTGTGTAATGTTGCATTTGCAATACAGCTGTAACTGCACATTAAGGAATGTAATCTTCTCAGTGTACCCACAATGCTCCAATAAGGTTAATTGGAGTTACATATACTAAGAGAAAACGAATATTTTACCCTTGGAGTTGATGCTTTCCATCCAGCGAGTTGAGAGCATTACACAGGGACAACATGCATCTACCTGCACCAGACTTACAAAAATGCCATTCCTTACTACACCATTAAAATACCCACACGAACCTGTGAGGGCCTCTCTCAGCATCCGTCTCCCTCGTTTGATGCCTCACTACTTTACAGACTTGGCCAAGGGAAACCAAGGTAGAAATGTATTTTATCAAATAGATGATGAGGCTTTTGTCCTGTGCTGTGTCTGTGCTGTTTCTGCCCTCGTATTCTGGTCTTGCATAAATATACGTCCCATCTGAAACTCATCTTCTCCACTTCCAGTCAGCTTACTCCATCTGGCATCCTGCGTTCATATGTCACTTTGCTTATAGATATAAGGTAAATGAATTACAGTTTGTCATAAGATCCCACTATCCCTGGGCTGTCTGAAGTAGTCTCAGCTCCTTTGACATGCATCTGGGTAGTTGCTGGCTTCTCTCGTTAGCCTGAGCTGCCACAGACAGAGCATGCGCTCTTAAGGAGATAGTACACCCATACGTTGGGGTACCTTTCTGACAAGTCTGGCTCTCTAAGCTGCATCTCTTCCAGCGCACCTAGTTTAAATTTTTGTTTTGTTTTGAGATCCTGTCATCCCGGCTTGGTTGCTGTGTGAGTGTAGCTACCAGAGCTGGATGAAGGGAAAGTGTCTTCAGGTAGTGCTGTTCCCAGTTAAAATGAATACTTTAAAATGAATGGTGAGAAGGAAGAGATGAAGTTAAAAGTGAACAGTTGCCAGGGCTGCTGGCCATGCTTGTACTAGAGCTGATTTATCATTGCAGTTGTTCACTTGAGTGAGCTGGACTTAATTGGCTGAAGGTAGAGAAAGCAGCAGTATCTTTAGAAAGAAACTTCCAAGAATCTTTTTAAAAAAACACCCCGAGACTCTTGGAGCTTGAAGACTTTGTTAGGCTCTGTGGTGAGTACAAAGTGGTCCTCTCCGATTGTCACAGAGCCATGTTTTTTCACACACCTTAACTCTGATTAGCAGCCAGTAAATTATAAACTATGATGGCTAAAAGTGGATTACTATGTATGTATTGTTTTGGGTTTTTTTTTTTACTTCAGTGAAACTGAGGAAGATACATATTTAATTTTTTGCACTAACTCAGCCACATTCCAAGGTTGTGCTGATCTGCCACTTGGTAGAAGGCAGAAGAAGGTAGGAAGGAGGTAGGAGACAGGACTCACTGTGAACCTTGGGCTCAGATCCCATCTATGCTTCAATCTGAGAGAGCAAGTTAACAATTCTGTCAGGAGGCTTGAGATCTTGTTGAGACTAAGTTCTTCCTGCTGTTTCAACTCATATGTCACATTATTTAGTCTTCCACTTAACCTCTCTTTCCATGGCTAACAGGTCAGCTTACTGGGTTCATGGCCTTTTGCAAGTGTTGCTAACCTCAAGCATTCAGAAATCACAAATTTACTCTCAGATTCATGAGACTGTAAGAGAAACATGCATTTTTTTGAGTAATTAAAATAGTTTCAATAGTATTTTATCCCTGATCTTTTAAGTTTTACAACTTTGGAACACTTTTTGTCTTACTTTGAGGGCTTGACCATTTTTCCCCCAGTAAAACCTGTATTTGTCACAATTGCACAAATGAAGAACTAGTGCTTTAGCAAAAACCTGAACTAAGCTAAGACTTGCAGTAAGAACTTGAGATGTTGAAATGCTGAGGGTTTTTCCACTTTTTGATTTTTCTGCCCTTTCACCAGTTATGCATGCCCATGTTACAACACAGCTGCTGAGAATGTGAGAGGTGATGGGATTTCTAATTTGGTGAATTAGTTTACAAGTGGTCAGCAGAAAGGACTGCAGCAAAAAAGCAATGAATGGGAGAGCACAAAAGGCTGAACTAGATTAAAGCCATCCGCATGTTACATGTGCCCTTCTGCAGCACGTAAGGGGCTGCAATTTACATGTTAGTTATATGTTATATGTTATATGTTATATGTTATATGTTATATGTTATATAGTTATATAGTTATATAGTTATATGTTATATGTTATGTTATATGTTATATGAGTAAGAAGGCCTTTGGGAATATTGGGCACAATCTGCCAATGATTATTCATCATGTGAGGCATGAATTTAGGCAGTGAATATCCTCTGGATAGGGGTCTGAGTGAAGATAAGATGTTCCAATGTACTTTGTATTGTCCCTGCATTTGCCCCATAGCATGAAGGTGTTCTATGGCTTCCTGACACAGTTCCAGTGCCTCGTACATTTTGTGTTCTTACTGTCATCTGAGAACACCCAGCATGATTGTTCATACTGCAGTTATTGACATCTTAAAATAGTTTTCATGGGCAACGTTTTCAAAGGCAAAAGAGGCAACAGGCTATCAACCTCCCCCTACATATCTACAGGAGTCAGAGCAGCATTACCAAACCCTGTGCCTGGTGTTCTTCAGGAGAACCTTCCATGTCCTGTGAAAGGATGTTTCTGCAGCCTAAAAAAGAGGCCTTGTGGATGCCACTAAAGAATTACTGAAGAACTCGGATTGGTCCTCAAAAGTTACTCAGAACTGCCAGGGTGAGTCTTTTTGCAGTCGTATTGCCTTTCTACATGTGGATGTAGACTAATAGCTTCTTGGCTTTTTGAACTATGAAAATCTTAACTGTGGCAATAGTATTTGTCTGACTCGCTTAGTTATGACCTTTTTTTTCCCTTTGTGCCAGTTTACTACCTCTTCTCTGATGAGGTTACGTGGTGATAGTGCCCGAGTTGTAATGCCTGTCCTGATTTTGGCATGTTTTTATTGTCTAATACATTGCACATTCTTTTGCTCTTTCATTTTTGCTGTCCTCTTCATCTCAGAGGAATAATTACACCCAGTCCTTCTGACTCTAGATGATCAAAGATAAAGCATAAAGAAGGAGCTGACACTGCCCACAGTTTCTAGGTGGGATCCAATTCTATCATTCTTGCCAGCCTGAGGGCCGTAACACATGGGGACATTGCCCATTCACATCTGTGAGGCTTCTTCTGAAAGCATGAGCTGTTTGGAAAAAACAGTAATAGGCCTCAGGTGAAGAATTCTTCACCTTGTCTGAGGTTCAAGGTTTTTGAGACTTTGGTGCCTTCTCCCTTTTGTAATTTTAGGTTTTGACAGGGTATTGATAAATGCGTTGTATTAGTGAATTTACTCTTTCAAATACCCCACTCCCTTGTGTCTGTCATTACCTTTTTTGCCTGTTCCAGGTCTTAGTACTGGGATCTATCAGGTCTCTGATGGCAACAGTAGATCTTAATTGTCCTAACTGGCCTTACCTGAGATCTTTCACCTACACACTCTGCCCATGGGCTTAGGAGCCCTGCTGAGGGTTGGGTCTGGGGCTTCAATTGCTGAAGGTGCGTGGCCAGAAGGTCAATGGAGATGATTCTCCCCCTCTACTCCACCCTTATGAGACCCCACCTAGAGTACTGCGTCCAGTTCTGAAGCCCACAGCACAGGAAAGATATGGACGGGCTGGACCGTGTCCAGAGAAGGGCCATGAGGATGATGAGAGGGCTGGAGCACCTCTTCTATGAAGACAGACTGAGAGAGTTGGGGTTGTTCAGTCTGCAGAAAAGAAGACTCCAAGGAGACCTTATTGTGGCCTTCCAGTATCTCAAGGGGGCCTACAAGAAAGCTGGTGAGGGGCTTTTTAGGATGTCGGGTAGTAATAGGACTATAGAGAATGGATTAAAGCTAGAGATGGATTGGTTTAGGTTGGACATTAGGAAGAAGTTCTTCACCGTGAGAGTGGTGAGACACTGGAATATGTTGCCCAGAGAGGTGGTGGAAGCCCCATCCCTGGAAGTTTTTAAGGCCAGGCTGGATGGGGCTCTGGGCAACCTGGTCTAGTGGCAGATGTCCCTGCCCATGGCAGGGGATTGGAACTAGATGATCTTCCAACCTTGACAGTTCTATGATTCTATGACTTGACCCTCTGGGTAGCTCCTAGTCCTGACTCACCCCTTGCTCTGCTGATGGACCCTTTTACCTGCCCCCTATGTTCAGCCTGGTTGGGCCTGCACCCCTTGATGGGGGCTGATCTATGTGGAGGTGGACCTCAGCTCCCATCCCCGCTCCTGGCCCTGGCAGCCCATCTCCAGGACATGTGTGGAGGATGGTCATGGTCTGTATCAGCAGTCTGCTGCTTTTGAAAGAGGTGCTGAGCAGCACGTTCATCCAGATTTTGGCTTGTACTTTTCCCAAGCAGAATGTGGGGCGGATGGCTGCGTCTGTCTTCCCGTGGCAGGATGGTTACATCTGCTGCTTCTTGGCTGCTGTTTTCTCTTTTGTCCTTTAAATCCCCTTCTTCTGTTAAGGCAACGTGAAGGATGCAATGGCCAGAGTTTCTCTAGCTGGCAATCCAGGAGCCCTTGCACCGCTCAGCGCAATGACGATTGCTGTTGCTACTTGCCTCCGAGGTGGCTGCCTCGCTTTTAAGGAGGCTGCGTGTAATCTTTCTCTAAAGAAATCTCTTTGTATCATATTGAAAGGATTCCACAATAAAATGCATACTGGAAAGGTAAGGCAGGGAATGTAGTAACTAGAGACAGCACGTTGAACTCTCAAAATATTTCCGTTAACTGGAGAAAACCAACATTCTACATCTTCCTGTTTGCAAAGTGCAGAAAAAGACTGGGTTTTATGTATTTTGGTGTTAATCCCACAAGCTAATGGATGAAAGAGAAGTCGATAAGCACAGTTTAGTTAATTCTGCTAAGTTTTTCACAGTTCTTTTGAACTGTGGTCCAGCACTGAAATACACTTTAGAGAATTCAAGCCTTGAGTTTGCTATCTAAAGTAGCATTTCAGTCAAACAAAGAAGTTTAAGTATTTTTTCATGGTGTTTAAAAACTGAACTTCACAGAAGAAATTATAACTTATTGTTTTTTACCATGATGTTCTTACAAAGACAAACATTTGTATAGCTCTCTGCAACTCCAAGACTACTCTAGGCAGGGTTCTTTGGCTTTTCCTGTCAATGTGGAGCTATTGATCCATGAACATAAATCCTTACTTATCTCCAGTCAAGTTTATAGGACAATGAAATTATAGGATTGCTTGAATCAATCAATGTTTCTGAAGAAAGCTATAGAAATATAAACAAGTTACCGATTATTTAATAAAGTCAATTTGCTTAGAAATGCCTGGCTATGGGCAGCAGATGTTACATTCATTTCTGCTTTCTCTGGAATTTCACTGGAGCTGCAAGATCTTAATGTCACTATTAGCGGAGGTAACTTTATTTTAGAAACTCATTCCGAGCTCTCACAGCAAGAGGAAGAAACTGTCATTCCTTTTGACCACAAAATCTGTGCTATTTCTAAGTGTAGTTCTTTGAAATAACTAGGATATCTCACAGCTTGTTGCTTTAGAGGGGACTTAGTACAGCGACACTACATTTAGTTAGCATAATGAGGTTTTTAGCCACTGTGATATTGACTGAGTTTGAAGTACCATAACTTTTAGTCAGCTAAGATTAAATTTGTTAATGAAGTACAATTTTGCATAATATTTAGCTTTCCCAGAATGTGAAGCTGAATGCCTGTTTTCTGAGAAGCATTTAGATTAATATAACCAGGTTCTGACTTGGCAAAACAGTTTAAGTACAAAAGTGTGTCTTTCTGTTTCTCAGTAGGAGGTGTCATGAAAGTAGTTTTCTCAGTGGGGTTTCACAGTGGCCTTGTTTGCCTTTTGAGATCCAGTTCATTGGACTGGTTTTATGCACAGAAGTGTAGAACCATAGAATGGTTTTGGCTGGAAGAGTCCTTAAAGATCACCCAGTTCCAACCCTCCCCAGCCATGGGCAGGGACACCTCCCACTAGAACAGATTGCTCAAACCCTCATCCAACCTGGCCTTGAACACTTTCAAGGAGAGGGCACCTGCAGCTTCCCTGGGCAACCTATTCCAGTGCCTCACCACCCTCACAGTGAAGAATTTATTCCTAATATTTAATCTAAATCTACTGTCTTTCAGTTTAAAGCCATTCCACCTTGTCCTATAACTACACGCTTTTGCAAAAGGTCCCTCTCCAGCTTACTTGCAGGCCCCCTTCAGGTTCTGGAAGGCTGCTATAAGGTCTTCGTGGAGACTTTTCTTCTCCAGGCTGAACAACACTGACTCTCTCAACCTGTCTTTGTAGGAGAGGTTTTCCAGCCCCCTGATCATCTTAGTAGCCTCTTTGGGACTAGCTCCAACAGGTCTATGTTCTTTTTATGTTGGGAGCCTCAGAGCTGAACGCAGTACTCCAGGTGGGGTCTCACAAGAGTGGAGTAGCGGAGCAGAATCACCTCCCTCAACCTGCTTCTTTAATGGAGGATTTTTTGCGTTTTTTTTTTTTTTAATGTTGTGTTGGTTTTTTTTTTTTCCTAAGTTAGTTCAAGAACCTTCCATGAGCCCATGAAGTCCTTTTGGTACTCCTATCTGTTTTGAATGCAGAGCAGGATCTTTCTAAGTGGACTCTGATGCCTCAGTTTTCTGTTTCTTTGATCCAAGTACCTTGTCACAGTTTATCATGCAGGAGTACAAAATCATCTGATTAATCTGCTTGGACAATCCTTGAACAGAGGCAATAATAATGAAGTCATAGATGGCCACTGTAAATCTCTCTATTCCAGTATATTAGTATTCGCAGTACTATTAAGGTTGTTTTAAATATAAAAAGTCTCACTGTGAAATGAGCTTTTGATCTTTTTGATTGGTCTACCTTAAAGACATTAAGAACTCATCTTGACTTTGAAAAGGTTTTTGTCTTTAAAATAAATTAATATCATATATACTTACACAGTTTTTTTCATGGACTTGGTTAAAGCTTATGCATAAACTAGTCTCTGATTAATCTCATTTTTTAAGCTGTTCTGTGGTATTTAATTTGCGGTATTTTGTGGCTAAGCTGTCTATGTAACAAAATTTCATTTATCTGAAAGCTGTGCTACAGATTTCTATAGAGACGAACTGCTATAAAATTAAAACTTAACACCTTTCTAGAATTCCTTCATCTATCGTAAAGTTGATGTTGTTCAGCCTTAATTAGATATTACAGACCTAAAACATGAGGTAGAATAGCATGAGAGGAGTTGAATTTGGTCATTAGCAGGAGTGTGTGGTTAGTTTAGCTGGTGTAGTCATTAGCCTCTGAAATACATGAGACTACATTTTCCATTTGATATGCTTTGAAGACAGGTCAAAATCCTTAACATGATTTAGGTCTTCTGAGAAGATCTATAATCCTGCTTTTTAATAAACTCTGTATTTCATGTTAGAATGGCATTTGTGTATGTCAAGCATTACTGAGGCTCATTGCCACACATGTATTAATTTTGAAGCTGAAATGCATTGTTTTGGAAGAAATTATAGAAAATATTGGAGTCATAGGAGACAGGGCTTTAAAGTGTGAAAGGCTTCTTGGAAAACCTGGATTGTCTGGGTGCCAGGTTGTTTTTTTTTTTTTTTCAACTGAGGAACAGTTAAACTTCTCCGACTTTGAATGTCATGATGTACTTCCCTTTTTAATATTAACTGCTGCGAATGTCCATGCAGGCTGACGCTCTTGCTGTTCGGGATTGAGCTGCATCTGTCTCATAGGCTTGCCACTCGCCAGGGAGCTCCAACGCTACAGTTACAGCACTGCTGGGGAATGAAGGATGAGATGAGTGTCCTGAGTGTAAGTTTCTGTTGAACATTTTTGTTGTTGTTGAAGTTTCTGTTGAACAAGGTGGTGACCTGTGGATTTTACTTGCTAAGGAGGAGAGGTGCTCAGATAGCACGGCGTCAAGGAGCTGTGAACCTTGGTAGATGCAATCTTGAGTGAAGCCTTGTGGAGGCAAATGCAGACAGTGCTGCTGACTCATAGCAGTATGACAGGAAAAGGCTCTTTTCCACTTCTGCTTGTCTGTGTCTTCCTTCAGCTTGTGGTTAGTGAGGACTTTGTATCTGTCTCTGTAGTTCTTTGATACTATTATCATAATCAGCCTGACGAGCTTGGCTCAACAATAAGAACTGGGAGGCTGGTGAAAAATATCTGCACTACTAACTAGTTAATTAGGATAGCACTTCTCAGTAAAGGATCTATAAAGAGAGATTCAGGACTGATAAATAGCCTGTTTTTATTGCTGTCCGCATCCCTGACTCCTTTATCCTACTGTGCAAAGCATCTTGTGGATTTTTGTGAATCTTCACAGAGCTGAGATCCTTAACTCTGGGATAATAACAGTGAGCGCATGGGTCTGCAATGAGAAATGCTCCAGGTGGGATTTAGAGTCAATGCTGCGTGCCACCCTTCTTAATGGTGGGAGGTGCTGGGGCTTAAAAAACAAAACAAAAAGAAAACCCCAACATCAACAATAGAAAAGGATGGTTGTTGTTGGGAGCTTGATTATATGTTTTCTTCCAACATGGATGCTGATGTGGGAACCCACTTTCTTTCATAACATGTGTGTTTAAGAAGTATTCAGCCCACCTACCTCTCAGTGTGACTGGAAAAAAGGCTTCAATACTTCTTAAAAATTAAGGCCTGTAATTGATACTGTATTTGCTAGTAAGATTTTTGCCATTGACTTTAATAGGAGGGCATCTGTCCTCTACATGCAAAAAAGCACATCCTTTAATTAAAAATCCAAGTAAATTAAAACCCAGTGAAATTGGAATATTATTTCTTACCTTCAACACTTGTGGTGATTGGTGTAGTGTTTTGAAGAGTCTTTAATGAATATGGATTTTTTTTTTTTTTTCTTAAAGTATCAAAGGATCGCTTGCTGGTTGGGATTGGCTTGTGCTCACTGAATAATTCCTTGCGTCACTGGTCTTGAATTTTATTGCAGTTTTTCTTGGAGAACTTGGCAGCAGCAGCAAACCAGCAGAGCTGTTATTGACCCAGAATAGCAATAGCATTGTTAATACAATAAGGAAGTTTTTCTGTGAACTACTGTGCTATTCTGTGGAGCTGATGAGCTGGTTAACACCTTTTACTTATTCTCCAACGATCTGAGGCTGGAAGGGAATTAATGCAGTTGTGAAGCACAGAGAACCAAAATAGAAGTGATTCAGTTAGAGTAGAGCCAAATCTTCTTAAAATTAAACTCCATTGTGTTAGAGACTTTACTTTTTTGATACCTATATTATTAGCTTCTGATAAGAGCAGGAAATGTAATATACTGATATTGGAGAAGCCTTGCACATTAAATCTAAGCTATTATCTTGGGGTTGTATGAAAAGAAACCACTCTTCATCTAGTGTGTTATGGGAATCAGATGTTGCAGTATTTCTGTTTCTCGAGGTTACCATATAATTCACAAACCTAGTTTTTTTGGGTAGCTTTGATTTCCTTCACTTTCAAATAGGTGGTTTAGAGGAGGTGAGGAGGCTGCAGTACATATATAGATTATTTATAATTGTGTAAGTAACAAATGGTACGGTTTGAGGAATTTTATCATAGGCAGGAGCGTCCACTTTCTGCTGCTCTTGTAATTTTGAAGACTTTTTGATAATGACATTCGGTAACTTTCTGTGTAACAGGTTGTTGGTCTTCTCTCATAGAAGTGTTTCAAGCTTTGCTTTCTGGTTGACCTTTCTAATTGGACTGGATCAGATGCTTGAAATAGGATTGAGGTTTTCAGGTGGTAAGATATGGAAGAAAGCAAAGGAATTAACATACTACAGACAAACCACTTTTTGAACTGCAGTCAAAGCTTGACTGTTCATGTGCAGATTGTTCAAGAGTGTGTGACAGCTCAACTGTGCCACAACAGAGATAGTAAATGTGGTCATATTGATGTTAACCCTGCTACTAGAAATGCAACATAGAGGTAGCCAAAGTATCTCAAGAGAGGCTGGTTAATGGTGTATCTAAGGGGGACACTTCATCAAACCGGAGAAATTAACTGTGGTGCTCATGAACCTGAGATGATGCAGCCAAATGGTGTTTTCTGTGTGGGTTAAGCGGTGTGACAGACACTTACAGACCCTGGTAGTACAGCTGGGTTTTTCTGCTCATTAGTTTTTCCTTCTATATATGTGTTCTAGCAGTCACATTAGAAGAATTTTCCCCTAATTCCTCCTTTTATTTGAGACAATTTAAACTTTACTTTGTTCCATTCTTTTGAGGTATAACCAGTTTGGAGATTAAGTGCTAATGAAGTTTTGTATTGCAGAAATTCTCAGTTGTTGTTACTTCAGAGAATGCGACTGTTTGTATGCCAGGACACCCCTGAGGGTCTTTATATCCTTCTTCCATGATCTGTACCACGGTCAGGCTCTTTCCCCTTCTTTTTTCCCCCACTTTCCCCGGTTTCCCATACTTGATGTCTAAAAACGTTTTCAACAGCACTGATGTCTCAAGCTATGGGTATGTAAATATTTACTAGCATGAGAATCAACAACAGCGGGAGAGGGGGAAATTGCTACATCTTACCATTCAGGGAACCTTCAAGTTCTCTCTTAGAGCATGCAGTCCATGAGAACAGGAAAGGTTTGCCCTTTGTACTTGACATGATGTGTTGTCGCTCTCTTGGTTCCTGTTTTGTTGCAGATGTCATTCATACAGCTGTGGAAGGCTTTATCAGCTCTTGCGGAGACTTTCCCCTGCGTGCACCACTCAAGGCTGGGGTTGTGGTGGAGAAAAATGGAGCCTGTAGATCTCCTGGCATTTGCCTCTGTAGAAATGAATAGTACAACGGTCACCCTGGCTTTGCTGGTGGTCTTCCTGGTCCTGCTGTCTTGGTAAGTGATAACGGTGCTATGGGCTGTGTATCTGTATCAGACACAAAGCCTGCTGAAGCTCCCCCAACATCTATAGAGTCTTTTATTTATGAGGGAAAATTGGAAGATAGTTGTCTAGAAGGGAGAGAGAGGGGAAGTTGGTTTGGATGTAGATGTTGAAAAAAATATGAAATTCCTGGTGCTTTTTAGAGAATTTTCACACTGCAATATTTTCTTGTAAGTGCTTTACCAACAAACTGCTAACAAAAATTGTCTTCAAAATGAAGAACTTATTATTATTGGCTTCTTATTAACTTCTGTAGGCAGCAGGAACATTGGCGCTGGTCAGAAAGAAACCAACTACTTACTAGACTTCTCTATACTGTGCTGCACCCTTGTCCCTTGTCACGTTTCTTGGCTTAAGTGTACAGACACTTTAACTGCTGCTTGAATTTCCTCTCTTGTTCTTTCCGCACTGAGTAGTGGATACAAATCAGAATAACAGCAGCCCTAATGGTTAGCACAGTAGGCATTGCAGTGAGCTGTGCTGAAATGAAAAAAAACACCCTGTCCAGATAATTTATTTCAGAAATTAAATTAGCAGAGCTTGGAGTGCTTTTCTGGCTGTTTTTACTTGAATACCTCTTCAAATCCTGCCTTCCAATAAACCAATGTTTTTTCTCACTTGTATGTGTGTTCAAGAAAATGTTTCAGGGACAGTGGTAGAAAAAGAACCTCTGAACAAAATCCTGAAGCGAATCTAGAAGAGAACAGTGATGGTACCACGAGTTTGGCACACTTGTTGTATCCATGTAAATAGATCACTTCTGCATGTATTTCTTCATTCTTTCACCCTGTTGAGCTTTTTTCAATTTCCTTCTGTGTCAAGGGAAGGTCTAGAGAGACTAAAAAAGTCAAGTCAAGCTCATATTTGATGTGCGTTGTCGTATCGAGTAGGTGGGTGAGCCTGCTTTCTTCATAAGATCTACCCAAATCATAACCAATGTCCAAGTCCCACTTCCTTTGAATTTTACTGGGAAGAGGAATGGCAGCACTAGATCTTTCAGAGAAACCATGCTGTTTAGCTGCTGACCTGTGCAACTCTGTGAGCTTAGAGGGATAAGAGGGAAGGTAGAGACACATCCGCAGTTCAGAAATGCAGCAGGTCAGCTGGTGAGATCTGGCTGTCCAGAAATCCACTGAAAGAGCCTGATGCTTCCACTTAGTAATCTTCAAGATGTGGTGAAGTCTAGTCTAAAGATACAGAACCACTCTGTGTAAGCATAGGATGCATTCTGGTGTATACTTCCCCAGAGTCTCATTTCCTGGTTCAATTTAAGGAAGGCTCTTCCTCGCCGTGAAGCGAAGGCATGGCAGTTTAGTGCAAAACGGGGTCTTGCCATAGACAAACCTAGCTCTAATTGCAGACTGAAATTAAAGTTAAACCAGGCTCCTGGCTGTGGACAATCCACTGCTGAATTGAGTGCCTACTGTATAAGCTTCAAAAAGTCCAATTTAGGAGTGAGCTGGGAAACTGCCTTACAGTAGAGCTACTCCATTCGATGTTTTTCCTTTTCTAGCTGAAGGTGATTTCTGTGAAGGCATGAAGTAAAGGAAGCTGGAGTTTTATATGGGAACGTACTCTTACCTGCCAATGGTTATTACTAACCAGTTTTGTGGATCTACAGATACAGGTTGACCTTAAGGACCTTATTAAGTAACAGATGTCCTTATGCCGCTAGAAAAGCTGGTGTTTCTTAAACTTGCAATGAAATATACTGGACAGCATCTGTGAGCTATTGGTAGGTTTGCCTGGTGGCTAAGTTATTCAGATCCATTTATTTCAGTAAAAGGCAGTGACTGAACCTGTAAGGATAATGGCTTGAAGCACATCTGCAAGTGTGGTGATTGTTGTTCAAATCTATCAACCTAGTCATTTAAGCCTATTGATGAAGTTTTTTTTATACTGCATGTCTGTTTAAACAAATGAGTAAAACTCAATGCGTGCTCACAATTTCCCTTATTCATGGCTGAAACCCTGGGTTCAAGGAAATATTTAAAGAATATATAAAGTGTTGCTAATAGAAATGCAGGAACCTAACTCTAGAGAATGTATTTATTAAAATCATGTTGTATATCCAATTGTCTGGGTCTTCTAGGAGTCAGAAAACACAAGTGTTACGTATGGTAGGAGTAATAACAAAGCAATAACTCTTCAAATTCATTTGATGGTTTTGTTCTAAGCCTTATTCCTAGCCTTTTCTGTCAGCATTGTATCTTTTCAACAGGGCAGTCATGGCGGAAGG
The DNA here is from genome assembly GCF_000703405.1 of Apaloderma vittatum. Lineage (NCBI taxonomy): Eukaryota > Metazoa > Chordata > Aves > Trogoniformes > Trogonidae > Apaloderma > Apaloderma vittatum. Next base: position 37,624 of record NW_009718560.1, read on the forward strand.
GAGGAATGAGTATTTGCCATTGTAAATTTTGTTATGGTAGTAGCTTACTATTGTTCGGGGTCGTATTGTGTCAGCTGTTGTGTGAATACGAAGAATAGGCAGTTTGTCCACCTTGTTGGCTGTTAAAGGTTTAACATGCTAACCAAAAGGCGGTTGCATGTAAAGAAGAGTGTCAATAGATCTAATGCACACTGCAGTATCAACATGGTGATGGCAACTGTTGTGCTATTGAGCTATTTCCTTAGCATGATTTTTGTGGATTGGAGGTACTCACTGGTTTAAATGACAGCCTTGAGCTGCTGCCTGTCAGCTCAGCCTCAGTCACTATTAACATGTGTATTGTAAGGCCAGCTGTGATTTATCACAGTTCAGCTAGCAGGTGGTATCTTGCTAAGTTGTGATAAGACAACCTCTTTGCATTTTGGGGTAAGATGAGGCCATATGAAACAGGGAGAGAAGCAAGGGTTGATTGAGAAAGGGAGGAGAGGCTGTAGCTGCATAAAAATAAACTTCTAGAGAAAATACATGTCTTAGGAAGAAACCTGGATGATTTGATATTTTTTGGACTGTTAGTTATGGTACAATGAAAATCATCAGTAACTCTTTACAATAAATCCTCTAATAGCACATCTCTGATTTCTCATGCGCTGTCAGCGGTGTAGCATGAAGGTGATGCATGTGGTGTATGGTATCAATTTTAAATCGGTGGAAAATTCAGCAACTTTAATCTCTCAGTGTTTGTCTTCCACATGAGCTTAGGTCAACTATAAGGAGAGGATTCTTAAGGTACTTGATTTAATGTTGGGAGTAGTAAGAACTGAGAAGCTTTTGAGTACATCGTGTCTACAGATTTGAAATGGGAAGAACAAACCTGAGGTTGCTTTTTTTTTGTAATCTGTTAATTTAACAGGCTGCTCATGCCTGTTTGCTGCCCCCTATTCCTGAAGGACTTTTTTGTCCACTACCATCCCCACCCTTACTACTTGTTCTCAGTAGGTCAAAGTCTCCGCTTGCACACCTCACATCATGGATTTGTTTGCTATTACTACTATCGTGATAGACACTGAAATCCCTACCAACCACAAAAAGGCATAATATGGTTAAATACAGTGACAAAACACGAAGCACTCTTCAGAAAATCCCTTCTCCATGCCCTTCCCACCCCAGTGATTTCCACTAGCCAAACTATCAGAGCAGCTTCTTTTAAGAGCACTTTCTTTCTCCATTGCAAGGATTGCTGTCTCTATTTGCTTAATCTCTTTGAATCTCAGGGTGTTTTTTAGGTACAAAATAAAAACAAACACTTAAGGGAGGAATTAGGTTAACATTTACAAATCCCAGTGATATTCTCTATTGAAAAATACAGTAGTATATCTATGCAACATATTGTTCATTTTCATTTCAAACATACGCTGAGTTGGGCATCCCAGGCTTGGCTGTAGCTGCAAACATTGCTTTGTGTCTTTCTTTTTGCTGTCTGCAAAGATGTTTGATAAAATGAAAGAAGGAGTTTATCTTGCTTTAAAGTTTAATGTACCATAAGCTTAGCATTATGAAGCAGCTGTCACAGCATTTAGATACCTGTGTTCAAACTGGATTATCAGCTCCTTGTCTAAACAAACCTGGTTCTTTTTAGAAACATGGAGGTTAGATGGGAGATGTTTGTTTATGTTTGTAAGATACACGTCTAATTGCACGCTTTCAAACATAGCAAAACATATACTAGCGGTGTTCTCATTTGTTTCTGAAAAGCTAAATCGTTCAGAAAGATGCCATTTTTACAGTGAAGTAGTGTTAATGATTACTTATGTTACGGAAATGTATAGCAAGATGGAGAGATTTGGGTTCCACTGGATCTTGATACTGTCCACCCACTGCATAACAAGTCAATCCTGACCCAAAGCAGTCTGATCAAGAAGAATGAAAACTAAAATTAATATTTTTTTTTCCTTTGGCCTTAAATCTAGACCTTTGCATACACTTAGCTACAGGAGATACTTAGACAAGGGGGACAACATGTGTTAGAGTTCATCAGTTGGTACCATACCTGTGCTAGGCAACATCAGAAATTGATCTCGGGACAGGAAGTATTCTGATGCAAGTGACTTCAACACTATTGCTGTTTTGGCTTTACTTTACACTTGTGGTTTTGGAAAGGGCTCTGAAAGAGAAAGTTTAGAGATAATCTACCTCCAAATAAAACTTCATTCTGGTTTTGCTGAACTTTGCTATTTGGCCTTGAGTTAGGCAAAAGTAAGATCAAATAGATTTTGGGTTGTTGGATTACTTTTTTTCCAACTCGATGACACCTAAAACTACAAGTTGCATCATTTTCAGCTCCTCAAAAATCAGTATTTACAAAAGACGTTTGATTGCTGGAGCTCTAGGCCTATGGTTTAAGGCAAGCATAGATGGAGCAGGTTATTTTTCCTAATGTGTCCAAATAATGGTTTTAGAGAGGTCCAGTATCAGGCAGTGCAAAACTTGGATCATTTCTGGAAAGAGCACCAGCTCTGTGGCTGGTTAGGTACAACCTTTTTCAGCCTTCACTGCTGCCATCAAAACCACAGGATTGCAAGGACCACTATGTCTGGAAACAGGCTTGCATATGGAGGCACCAGCATACACCCATAAGGATGTACAGCTCTGCTCTCCTGCGGGGCTCAACTAGTTGAGATGTTCAGAGAGGCATCCTGATCCTCAGATGTTAAAGCATGCTTGTTTCCCTTGCTGACAGATAGCTGAGGGGCTGATACTCCTGTACTGCTTCTGAGTTTGGGCTGCTGAGCTTTGAAGCAGTGGCTGACCTCAAAGATGAGCTCTAAGGTTACCTGCGGTCCCTAATGAGTCTTTCCGTATTACAACCTCGTAGCTTCTCAGTTTGCAGTGAAGCCTGTATCAGGTTTACAGAGTCAGAAGGGAGGGAAGTTTTGGTTTTTTATACTCTGTCAACCCCAGCTGGTTTTTGTTGTGGTTTTTTTTCCCCCCTAAAATGGCCATTATATCAGTGGAAGTCATTCTGCTTCCCTCCCCTTCATTCAAATGTCCCATTATGAAAGCAAGAAGGATCTGACTCAACAGGAAACATCAGCAAACTGCTGTTGATGACAGAAAAACCCCCAACAGATTCTGAATTGTCTTTGTCACGCAGCTTTACATCAAGCAAGTTTGGAATTCTCACTAACATGTCAAACATAATTTGATCCCACAGCTGTGCAATATATGGCCTTGTCTTTGAGCTAAATCAAGCATCTCTAGGTGAGCCTGAGAAGCAGCAGAGTAAGCCACTGAATTGTAATTTGGAAAAGTGCCATGCCACAGATGACTAAATTTTTTCTCTGAAAACAAAGTAGATTTGATCATCTACAATGAAGTTCACTCAGTGCCCTGATTATGCGTCTTTTAGGTAAACAAAGTTCTCTTATTTATTTGGGAGAGGTAGGAAAGTTTTCCATCATTGCTTTTGCAGCTTCAGAGTTAAACTCTCTGTGATGTCCTTAGAGGCTGTTATATCATCTTGGTTACCCTGATAAATGTGGCTCAGCCTCTAGTGCTGTGCAGCTTTGGTTTTGCTTGCTTGCATTTCACTGCAAAACACAGAGGCCTCTTCTGTTCAAGTTTGGATTTGTTTGTCTTTTTTTAAAAAAAATAATTTAGAGATCATATCACCAGTCATGTTTATTTGAAGACCCTCAAGTGCTTCCTTGTTGTTTTTTGGTTTGTTTTTGCTTTTGTGAAGGTGCACTTTAGCCTAACAACTCTGCGTAAAGGAGTAAATCTCCAGCCTGTTCAGTCCTCCTGGTCTTCATTTTTCCCTAAAACTTTTCATGCCTCTGCCCCTTAAAATCCCTCAAGCACAATTTGTTTTTAGTTCATGGAGATTATACCATTAATAATATGTTAAGGTAGACCTACAGAGATAGGTTAGCTTCCTTTCATGAAACAAGTGTATTTGCCTGTCTTCTGGCATCATCTCCACATCTAGCGTTCAGTGGAGAATGCCGCAAAGCTGGCTAGTGCTGACAAATGCTGACAGGCCAGCAGGAGCTGGATATAGCCTTGAAGCAATCCCATTTCAGCTTTCCCTTCCTACAGGGCTTGTAGTGGGCTGGGTCTGGTCTGGACTGGCAGGAGAGGTTGTCAATGGGGAGAATTATGCTGGCTTTTCCGTCAGACAGCTTCTGCCCAGAAGTCTTCTCTGGAGCTTCACTTAACTCTTCCGGATTAGCACTTTGGTTTTAACTTCTGATCTGCTGTTTGCCTTGGGGCAAGTTGCTTTGTTTATTTTGGGAATATTCAGACACCTCTCAAACTAGTTTTGGATGCTCTGAATTAGCTTCTAGGAGCTCCTGCCTCCATCTACTGACTGTATTAGGAACCTGAGAAACTTAACGCTGTATTTTTTGTGCACTAAATGGAATCGAAATTCAGTGATGGAAGAAGGCAACGTAAACAACCTCCTTAAAGAGAAGGCTGTGTCTGAGTGAGCGGTGGGGCACTCCATCCCATGTGCAGGGGCTGTCTCTTGCCATGCTTGTCCATTTAGTTTAATTGCGAGACTCAGAGGGGTCTCTCAGGACTGCTGTAATTCCTCTGAACAGTGCCATAAATTCTGCTCTCTCCTGAACCCCAGGGGAATATATTGGCAGTTTCTGTCACTGCCCTGCACTAGCATGACTAGTTTTGCGTCCTCATGTGCTCCAAGGGGTGTGGACTTGTCACTCCACATCTTTCAGATACCAGACGAAGTGTCCTGCCAGCCTGGCTGTGCTCCTTCTTAAATGGAAAGTTTATTCAATGGGCAGTTTTGACAGGTGAGACTTCCTCAGAGTGATGAAAAAGTAAATGTGTTCTCCCTTCTCTTGTCTCTTCAATGCTGCTCCCATCATTAAAAAAGAAGTTGCCTATATTCTTCTTCACTCCTTTTTGTCTATGCATCAGACTTCGTCAATAACTGTGTTTGATTTGTTTTGTCCTCACTGTTGGCTCACTGGAAATTAATGCCTTTGATTTCCGTGCCTTGCTCCTCTGTACGAAAGTTTTATACAGTATTTAATGGAGCTGTCTGAAAACTATTTTAAACTAAAAGATTGACATATTATTGAGAGATTGTCTTTTATCAGTTCCCCTTGACATTCCTGAAACCTTTAGATGGATTTTTCTATCTGTTATCTCCCTAGGTTTGGTTTTGGCTTTTTTCCCCGTTGAAAACAAAGTTTACTGTTCCATGAGCTCAGTGTGTGCTAGCTGCTGAGAAAAAGCTAGCAGAAAGAGCTCAAAGTATTTTCTGGCTTGGGTCTGGAAATGCATTTATTTCACTTTCACAGGAATAGCAGAGGAGCTTGAGAAAATGATGTTCACTGTCTGTCTGTTCATTCCCTTGCTTTATGTGCCGTTGCTTACACTGGCGACAATTTCTTTTAAGTTCTGCTTGTCTATTTTACATATATTTTCTATGGCTGGAGTACTGTGCAGGTCAACATGGACACTAGAGTTTTAATGCAGGGGCTATCTAGCGTGTGGTAGATTCTCCATATCCATTCCTAAAGTAGTTTCTTCCCTAGCCAGTCCCTTCTCTCACAGTTCTGCAGAACCTTTGGGGTTGTTAGGGGAGTTTGTTCAGGAAGCAATAAACAAGGGAAAGGCCAAAATCTGTTGTATTGGTTTGTTTCCTAGCTAGGAGAAGAAGCTGCATGCCCAGCAATGGCTGGAGAAGGACTGGGAAGAGTGAGTGGGAACAGAATGGTATGACTCCATGTGAATTCTAAGTGAATCATTACAGATTGAGGTCATATATGTTTGAGAAAGTTGAGGCTGGAGGAAGGGAGATGAACTGAGATGTGTGTTGGGAGAAGAGCATGGGGCAGTGGCTGTGCGCTTGTGTTGAGAAAGTGAAGTCTGCTTCCTTGGAAAGAATAGTTCCTTTCAGATGGTAGAAATCTTGTGATACTTGTTAGGAGTTGAGGGGTATGGGAAAATGATGAAAAGGCGGTGGCATTTAAAGGAGGTGGGTAATTGGTTACTGTATGGTCACAAGATCCTGCTGTATGAACGCTCTTGGATGAGAACTACTGGCAGAGTTTTGAACCTGTAACCCTAAGTATTCTTTTAGCTTATTCAATAACAATAAATCTGATATAATCTGTGCATGCATGTTTGTGGTTTCTTATCCAAAAAGCTCCAAAGAGCTTTTATGTAAACACCCTCTCAGTAGAGCTATAACAAGATGAAGAGGTCGTCGAGGCACATGGTTTGAGATGTGGGAAAGACATGAAATATAGCCACCCTGGGAGCAGACAGAACAGCTAAAGGATCTTCAGTGTGTTGCATGCTAGCATGAAGGACTGACAGTGATGGTGCTCAGGAACGCAAGGGCCTTTATCCAACTCTGAAAATATCAATGTGATCTGTTTAACAAGCCTTAGTTTTAGAGATTTTATGAAATGCTCATCATGGGCTGAGAAGCAGCAATCTCTTCAAGAGAAACCTCAGTATAGGCTTCATGATACAAAAACTGAGATGCTGTACATTTATATAATAATTGATTTCAGTAAAACACTCATGTTCTGTATTTTTTCATGTCTCTGAACATTGTGTTGCACCTGGTATGGGATTCTGGGTTGTCTAAATAATTCCTCAGTAGCCAGCCAGGTCAGAGCTCTGGCTGAGTGAGAAACAACATGGCTTTCAGACTAACAAACATCTCTCAGTGGTTCCAGAAGGACTTCAGATCTGGTCTATAGTTAATGAAGCAGGGCTGTTCTAGAGTGACATTCAGCAGCTTTCACTTCTAAATATGTATCTGGCTTGCTGTCTCTCACAGAAACATAGAATGGTTTGAGTTGGAAGGGACCTTAAAGATCATTTAGTTCCAACCCCTCTGCCATGGGCAGGGACACCTCCCACCAGACCAGGTTGCTCAAAGCCTCATCCAGCCTGACCTTGAACACTTCCAGGGATGAGGCATCCACAGCTTCTCTGGGCAACCTGTTCCAGTGAATATCTCATCTCCTCTTCAGAGCTGAAAGTAGGTGGTGCAAAGATAAAGGATCTTCAGTTTTGTGACAACTATTCCTAGCTATGCCAGCAAACCTTGAGCATTTCAGATCTCAGAAGAATAGTATTTTAAACTTTGTTTGTCTACTAGACCAGGAAATTTCTCACAATTTGGACACCATCCTCAGTAGTTACATTTTTAAACTTTACAAAGTTGAAATTATTAGCAGTAGTTAGGTATTCAGTGGTTCTGCAATTTATTTTCTTTCCCAAGATACAACTTTTTGCTTAATATAAATAGCAGTGCTATCAACTTGAGTGGAAAAACAGCTGTCTGATGTCCTCCCAGGACACAGAGTCTTGCTGTTGAAAGGAAAAGACCATCAGGTTTTGTGTGTCAGGCACAAAGGAGCAAGGAATATCTCCAGAGCAGGGTTGCAGAGGGAGCTTGGAATATCAGCTGTAGATGTGAGATTGCAGAAGGACTGTTAAGAGTCTTTGCCTTTGCAGACCATGCATCTCGTAAGTGCTGGTGTATTTACAGTTCAAGGATGTTCATCCTGTCAGGACTCAGGCTGGGCTATGAGTCTTGGGATTTGAGTACTTTGTTCCCTCACCTGCTCCTCAGCTTTAGTAGAAGAAAGCTACTAACAAGCGTGGTAAGGAAGTCCTTGTTTCCATGATAACTGGTGACTCGGTTCCTCTTACAAGTCTTGACTGTATCAATGACAGACATTTTTCTGTTTAATTTTTGACATTGCTAGGGATTCTGTGCAGTAAAGCCTTTCTCTCTCCTTCCCCCCTCTTTTTATTTACGTTCCTGAGTGAGAGCACAGCCAAGCAGTGAGCTCAGTGCCATGAAAGCATTTTATATTTTGAGCAGAGATAAAAATCTCATTCCTTCTATAAACAAAACAAATCAACAGATGATGCCCAGGAGAACCATTTCTCTATAGCCATTTTCCTCCAGCTGCTTTCTATTCTGTGCAGCTTGCAATGCGCCATGTGAAATACGTGTGTGACTTTCTGTGTGTGCAAAGCACAGGTTTCCTCCAAACAGTGGCAGCTCCATCATAAACAAAATAAAAAATAAACCAACCCACAAACAACACCTTTTTTTTTCTTTTACAATGCTATAGTAATAAGATTACTAACAGAGTTGAAATCTTTGGTTGTTTAATAGCATATAGCTAAGCAGTGCCAGAGAGTGTGCTGGAGGAGCTCTGCAACCACAGCCAGGGTGTCTTCACTCTGAATGGGTTTGGACTCTTGTCCATGGGAGGACGAGAGCTAGAAGCAATCTGAGTGAGTCTGAGTGCATTATAAACATGGGAGCAATGAAGGTACAACCAAAATGCTTGTTCAGAGTTTTCTGCCTTGTGTGTGCTTGTGTGTGTCTATGTGCCAATGAGGAGTTCCTCTCTGGTGCTGCCATGGTTTTGTGGCTGGTCGCAAGCGTGCTGCTTGAACGAGCCTGGTGGAAGGGAATGAGAAGCGGCCCCTTCAGCCTGTTGGAAGCCTCTGGCTGATGTCACCTCTTGTTTTCCTGCTTTTGTTTGGCCATGGTGAACAGTTCAGAGGCTCAGGTGAATGACCAAGACCTGCAGGGGTGTGAAGGATGTCACCCAGTAGCACCATGGGAGGAGATCAGGCACGGGAAAGAGCAGAGGGTGGTTGAATGAAGAATTGGTAGAAAAGGTGCACGTTGAGGTCTCCCATGCTTGGAAATAGTTGCAGGTCAGCCCTTGGCAGAAGTGTAGCTGCAGATGTTTCTTACCTCAGCAGCATCTTTCTGCTCATTGACCCCTCCTGAGAGGTTCTTCTCTACAGGAGGAGAGTGTCTAAGCCAGACATTCCTTAACTGGAGCCTGGCGGCAAGTACTTATCTTTGTAGGGGCAGAGAAAGATGCTAAAAGTTTGAGCATTACTGGATAAATGATCTGTCTTTTTGCCATAAATAGGCTGTAGCCTCTGAGACGTGGAGGAACTTGGACGTAGCAGGGGAACGGGAGGGAAGTAAAATTTGTCAACACTTCTTCTGGTCATCTTGTTAAAGTGTAGTTTAGAACTGAAGGAAAATACTGTGATTTCTCATCCAGAAAGCTTCAGAGAACTTTTGTGTAAACACTTTGTAAGTATACATGTATGTACACACATATCTATGCATTTACAGTTATATATACATATGCAGCAAGTGACTCAGAACAAAGAGCTTCTAAATAAGCAGCAGAACATAACTGGTCTATCCTTGGATAGATTGTGCTCAGTGCCTAAAGCAACCTCCTTATCCCATCTCTACCCAAATGACTTCTGTCAGCTAAGGAAATAACCTTGGGTAAAACCAATAGAACTTTTATAACAGGGACGTTAGGTATTGACCCTGAATATATTTTACGACACCACCTTGGTTTTGCCTTGTACATCTTCATTCTGTTGTTGATATGTTGTCTTGCAGTTTTGAAAAACTGTGGTCGCTCCCCACCACTCCAGTCTTGGTTTTTGCGGCTCTCAGGCTGCGGGTTCACACTCGCCAGCCCTGGAATGTTCTCTAAGGTAGATCTGGTCTGGACTGGGGTGGACACCTGAGACAATTTTGATTTAATTAGTTGGAGTGCAACACAGGTAACTTATACCATTTCTGCTATGCTACTGGGAAAAGATAGGCTGTCCCTGATCTAGTTCAAAGTTCACTTTTCCGTATTAATAAACTTGAGTTTCAAAACCTGCCTGGACGCCTTCCTGTGTAACATCATCTAGGTGTTCCTGCTCTGGCAGGGGGTTGGACTAGATGGTCTTTTGAGGTCCCTTCCAATCTCTAGCATACTGTGATACTGTGAGTTAACAGACCAGTGCTCTGAGTGGTGTAGCTGGGATGGTTTTTGATCCAAAGCTGCTTGTGCTAAGACTGGATTTGTTGTACCATTAAAACATGGTCTTAAACTTGCTTGAAAACTCTGTACTATTGGTTTTGTGCAATTGCTCTGATAAAGTTAGGGAACAGCAACAAAAGCTCAGTAGAAATTTCGCTGACTGCCAAGTGCACATGAATCACTTTTTTTAAAGATGTATTTGTGGATGTGTTTCCCAAGGTGATTTGCTTATGACTAAGCATTTAGGCTTGTAGCATCTATAGAGCTTGAACTCAGAGCTTTAAGGAAATGAAAGGTAAGCACTGTAACATAGCTGAGGGGTTTTTTTGGTTGCTTTTTCTTTTTTCCCCAAAGAAACAAAATAATTTACATGCTCAGTTCTTTTGAAAATTCAGGTTTCAATGGAGATGGGTAACAGTCACAAATCTTGCCCCAATTGTTGGTGGCAATGGCTGGTTGTTTTTATGGGTGACACTGTTTTGTGTCAAGTTCCAGAGCTGACTGTAAAATTTAAAAATGTTTCGGTAAAATTTACGTGGACAACTTGTCTCATTCATTATTCAAGAAATTCTGAACTCTTAAATAACCACTCTAAACTCATTTACTAATACAAGCCCTTTCAATTTATAGGCTGAATTTGGCTTGGATTGCTTGGACCAGTGATAAAATAGTGTTTGGTTTTTTGTCTTTCTTACCTGAGAGCAATTAGACATAATTCTCTCTACTTTCACATGGACCTTTTTCTAACTGGAAAATGTTGTTAAACATAATATTGATACAGTAAAAGAGCAACCCACACTGAAACACAAACTGCATCATAAATCCTTATCTGAAGTTGCTCACACTGGTTATGTAAATAAAAGAAAATTGATGCTGTTTGCAGAATTGTGATGATATAGTGGAAATTGCTCATACGTGATAGAAATTGCGTGAGTGCATGTGTGCCCATCTGTCTGTCCGCCCACCCACCCAGCCAGCTCTTTGTTGTTTCAGTTAGGTCCATAGCTGGCACACATACCACGGAACCACTACCCGAGGCGGAAAATGTCCTTTCTTGAGGGTTCATGGAGGATCATGACAGTGGCTGTTTAGTTTCTTTCTTGCTTGTCAAAGGCATTTTGACTGAAAAATATGTTGCTCAGTTTGGGAGTATGTAGACAGAAACTAATGACTTTCAATGGAATGGGGTGAGTTTTCATTCCCATTCCAAATATTTTGTAGAGATACAGTACACTAAGGGGTGTTTTGACCCCGCTGACTCTTGATCCCCAAGGATGCAGCTGATCCATCTGTGGGTTTTTTTATTTGTAAATTGTATTGCATTTTTAAATAACTGGTGGCCAAAATCATTACCAGTGTGTTATTTAAAGATCAGTCAGCATTTTCAAAGGCTGGACACTTTCAAGAGCTTTCTCTGAGGGAGTTGAAGGCTTTGTCTTGTAGACTGTGAGCAAATTGTTACAAAACACAAGAGAGTTGGTAAGAGTTTGTGGGCTCATAATTAATTGACAACGGTTTTTCAAAAACCACATTTTCTAATTTAAAATAAGCTGTTAAAATAATTTAGAACAGTGTTATGATAGTCCCTTGACACATGTTGGTAGCTTTGGGTTAAACATATAAATAATGCTGAAAATACTATATTTAGTTCCAGACTGATCCAAGGACAACTGAAAAACTGAAGGTCAAATAAAAAAAAAAACAAAGAAAAGCAAATTATAGCCCTCCTTGTTCTGTGCTGCAGCATGCTGCTTGGCAGCCGTGAAGGTTCAATACTGGGGAATTTGTCACATACAACTATTTATGATTTGTACTTTAGGTAAAGCAAGTGAGCATGAGGTGTGTGTACTTACTGACAAAAGCCCATCACTGAGTCTTGTCACACTGAATCCAGGCAGCAGCTCCTGAGTATGGCAGAATTTCTAGGGCCTAGATGTTAAAAGATCTGTGAAATACAAATCAACCGATGGTAGCTTTCCCCATGCACTGCCTTGACACTTGGGCTTGAGCAGTTTCTGCCTGGAACTGAACTAAAGTGTAACCAGGTACTAATTTTTGGGCTAAGACCATTGCTTGATTATTGTTTTGTGTGTGTGTGCGTGCGAGCTATTAAGACTGTTGAATGAGAAGCACTTCTTCAGGTCACTACTGACTTGGGAGAATAGGGAGCCTTGTACTGGAGCAGGAGTTTGTTTAAAGAGCCCAAGTGCAGATCTTGGTGCCTCCATTTGCAGATATAAGCCAATGAGCTTCAACCCATCGGAGTCAACCCTCTGGTGGTGATGTTTTTTCTTCCCTGAGGAGGAATCCAGGCAGGATCCAAAGTAGGTGCCAGGCTGTATTCTGTTTGTGTAGGAAAAACATTTCACTTCTGTGGCTGCAGGTAACACAGGCACTGTCAGAGCCACAGGACTAGATCTCACTGGGTCATACTCGCGGACGGCGAGACTCTGAATGCTCAGGCTGACGATAAATTGATGGAGATTTTCAGTGATGTGATTTGTGCAATCATGTTTATGTGATGCTTCACTTGACCTAATCTTGCCAAGCCTGATCATGCCTGCCTGTCCTTTAGCATTGCTCCCCAGCATGCCCAAAGCACTTGCCTACTGGCCAACCATGCCACAGTTCCTGGGGTAAGATCCCTTCCCTGGAGTTTCTGCAGGCCACTTTGCTCCAGCTAGTTGGGACACTCTGACTGCTACACTTTTGTTAGGGGATTTTGGTGGTACATGGTGGAATTATTTTCAGAAACTTTATTCCCTTTAAACTATTTTTACACTACCCTTCCTCTCGATGAACTGCTTAAGAAACCTCTTTCAGCTGAAACTGCAGGGTAGTATCTCACAGAGTAGTGGGGTTTTCGAACTGGGTAATATCCTTTACATCAAATGTGTTCATTGTACGGAGAATGCCTATTCAGACAAACCTGAACTGGTTACCAGATGGGTGAAGATCACATGCATCCTTACTGCTCCTCAAAAATGAATGGGAATACATGTGGTCCAACTTAGCTAACAACTTTTCTTAAGATGATAGATGCATTTAACTCTGAAACTGCAACATTCAGAGAAACTGACTTCTTTTACTTAGATTGAAACCATATCTTGCATAATCTGTTTTTGCAATTTCACTTTACATCTAGGATTTGCATGTCAGAGATAATGGGAAACAATGATTTCCTTCCAATTATTAGCTGGCTGTTGTTTACTTTTCCTATGAGAAAATCTCTCTCTCTTAAAAATATTTTTGTGCATACTGTGTCAAAAAATAAATCGAATTAGAGGCCCAGTAATTAGGGCCATCACTTCAGCAATGAGTTCGTCTCTTTGGAGAAGAAAAGAACAAATTGGGTTTGTCCTCAGCCAGAGGCCCAACTGATACATCATTTTTGGTCTGGTTGTTTCTTCAGCTCATGAAATTATAATATACTTAATCTTCACCATGTTTCATAATAAGGCATAAACTCAGTTATGATTTAGAAGATTGGTTGAATTCTTATCCTGGTGAAGGCCAGTGTAAAGTGAAACCTGAAATTTGGCCTAAGGCGATTGTGTAAAACACTAATTCTTGCAAATGTGTCACTTAACAGACATGTTTCTAACAAGCGGTTTCTCACCCCATCTTTTTTCTTTCAGTATTACAAGTAACAGTTACATGAACAGTGTAGCTTTTCATTAGTTTACTTGTGCTCTTCATTTATAGCTTCATTTCCTTTACCTTAAACTTTAAAAGATTATTTGTGGACTAATCCTGAATTCATAAACTTAGATATGCAAACATATGAGTTTTTTAATCATCAGATAATTTTGATTTGGGTGAGGAACCCCTGGGCAGAACAGGGAGTTGAGCAGTGCCACAGGTGAATGTGGGTACAGCTCTGGCTTTGCTTCAGTAGGTGAAGCATGACATTTGCATGTGCATGCACAAGAGGAGGAGGAAGAGATAAATTCCTGAAACCTCTATTTCCTATACAGTTAACTACCAAAAAGGAATTAAAAAGGAGCTCCCAGCCCTCGCTATTTACGGTATGTCACCACAGCATATTTTGGAGTTGTTTTTGAAGGACCATTAACCTCCCTATCTAAAAGCAAGCAAGCAACCAGCATTCTTCTAACTGCCAAATGCAAGTTAAGTGGATGTTTTAAAATTAGTTTTCATCTGTGGAGAACATTTTGTTGTTCATGTTTAGTCTGCAAAGGTGTTCAAATGCCCCAGTTAAAGTCAGAGCCAGCCACATCAGGAGAAATAATCTTTGCACAATATGCTATCTAACTATGCATGCCTTTGTGATGAGAGGAATATACCTTTCCTAACAAAACCAAGTAAGAAATATCTTAGCAGCATAGAAAGCTTGATTATGATCTTTATTACCTTGCTATAAAGCAAGAGCAGCATGGCTGAACTCCGTGGAGTTGCTCTAAATTGAAGTGTGAGCTCTGAAATACAGAGTAGAATAAATTCACTTTAACATGGAGAAGACAAGTCTCTGTGGCAGTCCCAGCAGGATTACCAGCATTCAATCAATTCCAGGGTTTATATATCCCAGCATTGTAGGTAGGCTTGGGAAGCTTACTCTGCTGTAGAAATGTCACTGCTCTTCCACAGAATGCTCTGGTAGCAGCCAAACCTCCTAAATAATTGTCATCCCTACTGTTCAGCGTGTGAACGCTGGGAGCAGAAGTGTTGGGGGAATCTTTCGCAGCTCTGGCAGAAAACGTGTCTCTTGGAGAATAGAATTTCCACTGGCGCAAGTCCTTACTTTTAAAGACCTGTCTCTTTACTGAGACAACCATCTGGCCATCTCTGAAGGATGGCAGTTTGCGGCGCATCGCTGCTGGGGGTGGGTGTTATCTTTCCAGGTGGCTAGGAAAGCCTCTTACGCTTGCGTGCCATTGCCATGGGCAGAATGCACAACTGCAGGATTTTGAATGCTTAAATTAACTAGTCAAACTCCAAAATATTGTCCAATTATTTTGGCGGTTTTTTTGGAGGGGAGCCTAACCCTGATGACTCTCGCTTTTGCTATTTAATCCATAAACAGTTTTTTACTTGCTCATAGGTTTGGGGACTTTGAGGTAGTTTTCAGCTCTACCAAGAAACCACAAGCCTAGAAATAAGCTTTAGCTGGAGCCCTTTATCCATGCCCAAACTCTATTTCCTTATGCAATCATGCAGCTTTAATAGTGATGCTTTCAGAAAGTCCAAATAATGAGGGATTCATGATAAAGCTGCGAGATTTCATTGCCAGGTTTATCGCGGAGCAGAACTAATAAAACTTTAAGGAATAAGCCTTAGCCAGGTTTTTAAAAGTAGGCTATTTTTACTGTGGAAAACAAAATTAAAAAATCAAAACAACACACCCCAAAGCTTGGAGATTGAAACTCAGTTTAATTCATGTGGCCAGTGTAGGCTTTTTGGTGAGCTGGAACCAGACAAACAGGTGTCAGGTGCATAGAAAACAAAGTAGTATCAGTATGTTGGCTCTGAACTGAGCCCTGCTTCCTCCTCCTTGCATGCATGATATTATGATGAAAGTTGGCAAAAGGAAATACAATTGCACGTGATTAAATGTTGACAGCCGAGGAGCCTAGCTTTCTGTTTAGAGAGGTAGAAATGACAAAAAAAGCTGGGGAGTAAATCTTTCTGGGGAGTAAATCTTTACACAATCCTGGAAAATAGGAGCTGAAAAAATGTAAGAAGGGCTGTAATAGCAATTAATTAAAAGAAAAAACAAACCCAAATGATTAAACAAAAAAAAACCAAAACCAACCCCCTCCCCCACCTTTAAATGTTTCACATCTCCAGGATGTTCTAATGAAAAAATACTCTGACGCAAATTGCAAAGGAAAATTACTGCTCCCCCTCGGGAGTGTGCTATATTCCAGAGAAATTGAGAAATGCATGATAATGGGAAAGGGATGGATAAGTTTTCCTCCTTCCTGGACTTTTGATATTATTATTTAGCCAATACTGAGAGAATCTCTGCATACTCTGAAACTTCAGTCATTTCTGAAATATTGATCTGGGAAGGTCAGTAAATTCCAGAGCTGGTGAGGTCAGGGTAATGAGATCAAGTGACAGGCCCAGTGGTACCCACTGATTTAGTTGTTTAGACACTGTAACCGAACCATGACCTTCTTGTTCTGCAGCCTCTTTGATCTAACTATGTGAAAACACAGCTGCTTACTGGATATTGCCTGTTAGTACCATGTAGGCGTTAGGGTAACTTTTCGTGACATTTACTTTAATTATTCTGGTGTCAAATTATAAAAATGAGTATCACCCACCTTCCCAGCCTTATCTGTTACTCAGAGCCCTCTTTTGCTCTCTGTTGACATAACTAGTGAAAAGAAGATCATGCAGGGTCCGCAAGATACTCCCCCATCTGACTTGGGGGTGATGGGAGAAGGTGGAAAAATGTCTTCCTGAATGAGGGAGAGAGCAAGACCTAATCTCTGCAGTCTTCTAAAAAGATGTTGGTGGCGGACAACAGGAACAGGGGTGGGAATTACTGCTGTTTTCAAACCTGACAGCTTTGCCTAAGGACTAGCCCTGGATCAAAGTCTCTTCTAACAGACGTGTGGCTTCAGATCACTTGTGACTCATGCAACATGTGCTGGCAGAGGACCCTCTGGCTCAAAGGCTTTGTGTGAAGAAGCTCACAGATGCCCTGTTCCCACGCTCGGTGACAATTCCCCAGCGTCTGCTTTCCCCTGCGCCTCTCCATGCAATGCAGCCTGTGGTACTGGT
>NW_009718560.1:54252-135218 GCF_000703405.1 Apaloderma vittatum
GAAGGGTGAAGCCTCCAGCATGGGACCCACTTCTGCCCCGGGCTCCACCTCTGTGAAAAACTGCCTGTGGTACAGGTCTGTTCAGGGACGAGCCTGTGTTTTACTATTCTTTATCAATCTTTATATTTCTCTCACTTTTGTTTGGTTTTGGACATCTCTGCAACACAATGAATCCCTCTGGAGATACTCTGCCATCAACTCTCCGCTGCCTGAGCCAAATTTCACATGACATTTCCTTCCCCAGGCAGAAAAACACAGGTATGGAGCAGCAACTAAGCCTGCTAAAAGCTCTACCATGCTCCCATGGAAATATCTACCCAGATCCATATGAGATCATACACTGGAGCCCAGCTGCTTCCTGCCCCGAGTTTAAACACCGTGAGCACAATAGTAAAAGTTTGGTGATGTATGGATGTGACCTGGAATCACTTAGAGCGGAGGAGCAGGATGGAGAATTTATGTCTAGCCCAGGGCAGAGCACGTGGGCTCCTGGCCTTTGTGTACTGTTGCCTTTCCACTTGCACACAAGCCTATCAAAACGTTTTTGCAGGCTTGCTCCAACTTTCTTTCCTGTGCAGCTTTTAACTCTTCATTTGAGGACTTTTGTGAACTCAGCAGCAGCAGGCAGTGCTCAAAGAGGGTGAATGGTGAGAGCTCAGCTGGAGCCAGACTAAAGGGCCAAGCTGCTGTGGAGCTTGGTGGGAGCCAGGAGCCTGCAGCACTCTCTCTGCAGGCATGCTGACTCGTCTTTCCCCACCGGCAGAAGAATAGATGCATTTAAAAGTAAATAGAAAGGCAGCCTGGAGTGTCACTGTGTATGTCCCTCCAAATGTGATTCAAAAATATGCACTGGGGAAGTTTAGAGATGATTAGACATATGGACTGGCATTAGAAATACAAAGTCCATCCTGAGAGGTACCACAGCTCCCTGCAACGTCAAGCAAAAATCCTTCCGTGATGGTTTCTCTCCATGTACATACACACACACTTCCACAGAGACTGGTGGTGGCTACAGAAACCTGTCACCACAGTACTGAATGCTGAACAAAAGATGGTTACTGACCTAATAATCTTGAATACGTTGGAGTCCAATTTTGTTCCTAGGCTCTTCCATGTGTACAGTAAGCAATAAGGTTCAGTTCCTTAAAGTTTGTTTCATGTTTAGTAGGGAGGGGGTTGTCTTTTGAGCAAGACAGGCAATACTTCCAAATTTTCATGCGCACTGAAGCAAAGAATTGAAGCACTTTCTTCATATGATTTTTCTATTTGTTTTCAAAAAGCACCATATCCTCCACTTTGTACGTAACATTTGCACAGTCCATGCATAAAAGGTGAGCAGGGGAACGGTCACTCTAGCACTGGCAGCTTTTTGCCGTATGCACAAATGTCTGGAAGAAGCAGGGAAGACATAACCTCCTGCCATGAAACATCCCTCGGCTGGCAAAAAATAGATTACTTTAAAGTGGGGAATTTTTCTTTTTGCGTGAGAGGGTAGATGTTTCATGGTAAAAATAAGGAAATGTTTTGGTCTTTTTTGTCTTGTATTTACTTTGTTTCTTGCTGTGATTACCCATGAAGCACCAAACCAAATTGCTAAACATAGTAAAACACAAAAACAAAACTGAAAAACCTGGTCCACATTTACAGCAAGGCAAAAAATATTTTTTTAAACTGTGGATAGCTGAGCATTTTTGAAATATCTGTCAGAACTTTTATCAGATCTATTTCTAATATGGATTTATGTCAGAATTTGTACAATGAACAAGTGTAGAAGGAATTATTTCTGCTGTTTAGCATTACCTGTATGAAATACTCACCTAGAACAGAAGACCTAGCAGAACATTTCAAAGAAAAATAACTTTTAAAGCATGTACTTTCTCTGTGTTCTAGGTTAAAAGGATTATGCAGAGGCTTAAATAGGTAGCTCTATCCTGCCCTTTCATATAATGTGATAGGGAATGATAATTTATTTTTGTAAATTATTGTGCAGCTGTGTGTAGGCTGTGAAGACTGGAAGCACGCTTACACCCATATGAAAGATGTGCTCCAATTCCACTGTCTGTTGAAGAGATGGAAGCAGTATTGCTAGAAAACTCCACAGAGTGCTATAAAACTCTATCAGGAGCATGTTGCTGCAGGGATCAAATAACCAAACCTGCAAAAATCTGTTGTCTGTTCTTCTGATACGATGCATGGAGATGATAGAGTACTTCTCAAAGAAAAATCTGAAATGGCCAGATTTGAAGGGGACCTGAAAGTCACTTTGCAAAGCAACGAGCAGTCCTTATTTACTTGCTTTGTTACCTGTATGCAAATTGAAAACAGACACAGACATATAGAAGTGAAAGCATGGCCAGAGGATTTTCATATGTGGCTCCTGAGGTGTTAAATCAGCCAGCGCCTTGAAGTGCTGCAATGCAGGAAATTGGAGCTGGGTCCTGATGTAGTTCAGGGTAAGACTGATCTGCCCAGGAGACCTCTCAGTGGAGTCAGTGAGAGCTTTCATGGAGAGAGGTACCTGTCTGTAACACACAGTATCATGGCCCATTACAAGTCAGGGACCTGGAAGATGATGTAATCAAGGGAAAATGGGAGAATGAAGGAAAAAAGGCAGTCAATACTGAAGTGCTCGAGCAAGTCACTGAGAAAACGCTGCTTCAGAAGAGGATGTTAGGTAACTGTGGGGAATGCCGGCAGTATTTTCTGCTTTACTATAGTTGGAAACACTTCATTAAATTTAAACTCTTCTGTTACTTCTATCTGTCCAGTTCTTATAGCAACCCAATAAAGTGCATATGTGATACTGAAATGAATTAGATGGCTTGTGATGGAGACTGCCCAGGGAGGTAGTAGAAGCCCCATCCTTGGAAACATTCAAGGTCAAATTGATTGAGTCTTTGAGCACCCCTGAAGATGTCTCTGCTCACTGCAGAGGGGTTGCAGTAGATGACCTTTAAAGGTACTTTACAACCCCAAACATTCCAGGATTCCCACAGTGATCCTCTCGATTGCCCACTCTCCAGCTACACCTGTCTATGAGCATGCTCCTGCTCAAACCTCAAACTCTCCCTGGAGTTGAAAATGCCACCATTTTGCTGGCATGGCACAGCCAGCCATGGAGCAGGCTGTTGGTACAGTTTCTCTTTTCTTGGAATCCTGGCATTAAGGTAAAGAGCAAAGCACACAACGAGGGCCAGGCAGGAGAGGGAAGGATGCTGAGGAGTGGAATGGTGCTGCCATGAGAGGTCACATTTGTGTAAGCATTTCTGCAAGCTTTGGTCTTTACCAGTTTACAAGCTATGCTAGTGGAAAGGGCTAATGTGCAGAGATGTCAGGCTGTGCCAGAGCAGAGTTGTGTTCTTACAGAGATCAATATTATGCTGTATCTGGGAAGAGAGCTTGAATTATTCAGTCACTTGCATAACTGTGTGTAAGACTGTTTATAATCATGGACTTGGGTTCTCTCCATATTTATGAATGACCAGGGATGAGTCTGGGCGTAATTCCAGCACTGATACTGTGTGTGAGTTGCACAACTATTGTGGATACATGACATTGTTGCTCCATGCTAGGCCATGGGATGGATGGGACATCTGACAGAGCCTGTGCTCCCTGCTTTGAAGAGCTCGTGTGCAGTGGGGACTGCTACTGTACAAGCACGCACGCCTGGCACACTTAGAAGTCTTCCTACTGATTTAGCCACTGTCTCAGCTAAATCATAAATCCCTCTCCTTTGGATCATTTAAATAGTTACAAGCCACCCCTTGAATTTCCAGCAATAATAATAATAAGCTCGCCATTCCAGCTATTAAATTCCTTGAGTACTAATTGTTGACTTTTTTTGCCTTTTATAAAGGGCATATGGATACAGTGACTTTACTGTACTTAATGAAATGTTGGGCAAAGTGTTGCAACTAGTTCCACAGCTGCTTTGGTCATTGATGTTAAACACTTGTACTTCTCTAGAGGCCATTTTAAAAGGGAACCTGATCCAGGCTATTATTACCAATCCCTTTTGCTTTCTCCTTCGGCCAAAGGAGTGGAAGCCTTAATGTTACCTGGGGGAGAAAAGCAGCTAAACTGCCATGTCTCTGTTTCACTTATGCCTCAAGGCTCTGCTCTGTAATGTGCTCTTCCTACACGGCTCCTGCATTCCAATAAGTAGAGGATCAGTGTATTACTTTCATCCCCTGGTTCTCACTTTGCAATGAACTAGTCACAGGTGATCTGTCTGTTGTTATTTTCCTCCTCTTCAAGGTCCCCTGTGTCAGGTGGCCAGGTGAGAGCTCCTGCTGACAGGATAAGCCCCCAGAGCTGGTCTTCATCCCATCCTTGAAATAATTATGATCCCCTCAGCCTTGGTTGTCTGATGGTGCAAGGCATAAAGCAGAAAGACCTTCCTGTTCTGCAGATCCTATGGTCTAAAGCAGGGGACTGCTGGTACTACTGTATTCATCATCAGCTAATAGCTGTTGACCAGTGTCCTGGATGAAGGCTTCGTCTGCTGTACCAACATCCGTCCAATTTGGGTAAATACTAGATAAAGCAAGAGCGAGGTAGAGAGAAAATGTCACGCTGATCTCCCAGAAATGGCCTGTGATTTATGACTTCTTTGCCCTGTCCTAAATGCATTAACACCACTGTAGAAAATGGGAAAAACAGATCTCTCCGTGCTTTCTACTTGTACATAATAAGGAAGGAAATTTTCCTTCTTGACCACATGTTGGCAGGTCAGTAGATCCCTTCTGATATGACACAGAGTTAAGGATGTAGAATAATGTTCCTGTGGCAGCATAACAAACTCTAATTTCACTTCCTTACCCACAATAACATATTTTTTTAAGAAACACAGCTCCAAGTTAGGGGGAAGCTGCCCTATTTATTTCCAGCAACTGTGAGTAACTAATGATAAAATAAGAGGAGCTTGTTTTGAGGGGGAAACATAATTCCCAATTGTAGCACATCACGGGTCATTTGGTCATAGAAATATTCTGTGTTTTCTCTTCTGGAGTTATAACAGAGTTCCCTCCATTGCTTCTAGAAATGTGCATGTACAAATGTGCATGTACACAGCAATGGAGCTATGATGGAGCTCATCTTTCAAAGTCGGTGCTTACTCAACTCCTTTTCAAGTATAATTTTGTACAAAGACAGCATGCAGCATGTTGATCGTGCACTCTGCTTGACAAGTTTTAATTCTTCATAGTTTCCCAATAGCTGGACCACAGTGGCACGGGATCGTCCCCATCCGGTGGCGGGAACATGGTCCAGCCCTAAATGGTTAACTTCCTTGCGATGGTCTGTCACCAATTATCAGGAATGACACTTCTCTTTGAAGACTACTCTCTTTGGGAGGAAGATGGTGGCTGCTGTTTTTAGAAAGAAAAAAATGCAATTACCTTTACCAAAGGAAGGGAGAAGCTCTAATAGGATTTTTTTATCAGACTGTTTTTTTAGACTATTTGGGTAATTCAGTGATTATTACTGCATAGCTCTTTTTCCTTAGGGGATGCTAGACTGTTCGCAAAGCGTTTGTTAGTTTACTTAGACATTAAAGGGGTCCTTATGAATTTAGATTATGCTAAAGTACTTCAAAGTGTCCCTAGAGGTCCAGGCTGCTTTGAACTTAACCTTTTCTGCCCAGTCTTGTTATACGTGTGAGCCCAAAGATTGTAAGCAAGAGGTCGGTGATTCTCAGTCTTTTTAATACTTTGACCTATGTTATAACAGGAAAAAATAAACAAACCAGATTCCTTCTGATCTAGCCAGGAAGAAAGGGAGAGGATGGTTTCTGTGGACCTCTTTGTAACCCTCTTCTTAACCTGCTAGCTCTCCTGACCCATTAAATAGGACGAGCAGGAAAAAACCAAACAAAACTCAACTTTAAATACTCACTGCTTTACTTCTAACTGCTTTTCTTTAAAATGTATTTGGTCCTCAGGGCACCTTGAGATCTTTTTTTTTTTTTTATAAAAAATTTGAATAATGAAGCATATGAGACACTTGCGATTGCGAAAAAAACGAACTTTAATAAAGCTAGTCACGCTGCTTGTGAGCTGCGTATATCACACAGAAATGTGTGGCTAGATCCTCCGCTGGGGCTGTTCAAAATAACTGTGGTGACTCCAGCGGTGCTGTGCTGATTTACGTGAGGTGAGAATCTGGCTCGCATCCCGTATTATCTTGCAATGTGACTGTGCAGCTGTAACGCAATCTTATTCAGCTCGTTGCGTTTGGGGGCAAAATAAGTGCCCATGGTTATTTTTAGAAAAGCACGTCATCAGGGGGGATTCATATGACTCTCTTTCTCTCTCGTATATTTATTTTTTATTGCTGTTGACCTACCTGAGCTCTTTTGGTGTTCTGAGACTTTAAAAATAATAATTCCATATTTTTACTTGCTGAGGTAACTAGATGGTCTGTATTTTCCTCTTTCTACTGTTTCATGGCGTTGGAGGCTTTGCAGGCAAGGCGTTATTTTGTGCATGATGCAACACAGCTCTTGTTTTTCTTGAAAGGTGGGTTCGACTACGCCTGTTTTCAGTTTTCAGGTGTCTCTACACAGCCTGCATTCTCCTTCACTCTTTAAAATAGAAATTGGACTGCTTGAGGGTTTTGTGGTTCGTGTACTTCTCATTTTCCCATCTGAAATCTGAGCCCTCAGACCTCACAGTCGTCTTGACTACAGCTAACCGTGGTGGTTGATTTTGCCACTTTGACCCCTTGCTTCAGTCCCTGGCCTACAAAGGAGCAATGAGGGCTATTGATGTCCTCTGGACCAGGGTCTGTTACCAATGGAAAAGCCTGCCGGATGTGCTCATTCTGTTTACATGCCAATATCTCCCTTAATAGTGTCAAGGAGGAGGAAATTTGGGGTGTCATTTATTTTTGCCAGCAGAAAGTGCTGCCAGCAGAAAGTGCTGCATGAGCAGCTCTTTAAGAACGTTTGGAAACATGAAGCAACAAGGTACTACTGGGCATTATCACCAGCATTCTTCTTTAAACTATTTTTATTTGCACGTACTTTATCTCCAGCATTTCTTCAGTCTGAGAAGATCAAGCAGACGCCACATGTACAGTGTAGCCCTGACAGCCAGATGACACAGTACTGTTTTGACTCGAAAGTCAGACTTCTGCTAAGCATCAAGGGGCAAACCTTTATCTCTGCACATAGTGCTGAGGAGTGTAGGAAGAATTCACTCCCTCAGTCAGTGTAGCTGATCTAGATTTTCCATTGCAGTCTTTAAGTGCGAGCCTACTAGCTACAAGGCTCTTTTCTCCAAAGTAGTCCTGGGACCCCCCAAGAAACAGATCCACCAGCCCTCTGCAGGTTCTTCTCCCTCATCTATTTCTCCTGTGAAATTCAATTGCTTCAAAGAAAGCTCAGAAGCCTCTGCTTGGTGCTTATGTAAAATGAAAGGAAAAGCCTTTGCATTCTCTTCCTATCCCACCTCTTCATGAGGTGCAATTGCCACCTTAGCCCTGCTGGAATGAAGATTGTCAGTGCCCCAGAGGAAGTGACTGGCTTGGCCCCAGGAAATATGTAAACCATAAAGGTGGTTCTCTAAATGAAGAGCTTTGAAATAAGTATTTGTCAGTAGATTGTAATGTATTGAGTCACTGGACTGACAGGAGTTCTGGGTTGCAGCATACTGTTAAGGGCACAGTCCTGTCCCTTATAAAAATCCTTTAAAAAAATATTTCTTTTAAAAGCATGAGGTCATCTTGTTCTATGGAAAGTTTAGTTCATTTGTCTTCCCTGCTGCAAGGTAAGCATAAATCAGACTGTGTTATGATAGAGGTGCTCACTGAAACAAATTCCTAATAAAAGAACAAACATGGAAGCAATCCATCTGTACCCTCCACATTCCACAGTGAAGTCTTCCTAGAAGCACAACTTGGAAGAAAACTGGTGAGGTGGATGGGGGATACCGTTTGCTAATAAGCACTGACAAATGAGGAGAGATGTGTTAAAGTTAATTCTCTTTCCCACAAAGTAAATCAGATTTTCACTGTACTTTTATTTTTCCAGCCCAGCTAATCTGACCCTTGCAAGCCATTTCTTTCAAAAGCTGGGGCACTAATGAGATGTGTAAAGCCCCTTCCGTTAGCTCAGATGTGTGTCATCTGAATTTGCAGTATTGTCCTGAATTTAGTAATTGAAGCTGGCAACCCTGTATATTTATAAATACCTTTATTAACCTCCTTTCCTGCCTACCCTTTCTTCCCTTCCAAGAAAAGCCCACCGTCAGAAACAGACCACCATGTAACAGATCCAAATTCATGTATGCTATTTTATCTAGGTTAAATTTTGCATAGGTCTTGATTCTGTCTTGCAGTCTGTCTTGTCCAACCAGAAGACTACATTTAAATAATGCTTGATAAATAGATACTTACAGCAAATATCAAGAGCTTAAGAGGAGTATCTGTGGGGGAATCATAGAAGAGGCTTGACCAGTTTCTTGCACTGTTCAAAATTATTGAATCTAAAAGCTAAACTGACTACTGAGCATTGTTATATTTGAAAGTGTGGTCATTGAGAAAGAAGAGAGAAGTGGCTATGCTTTATGAAAAAAGACTTATTCTAGCAGAACTTTAACAACAGAGTTGTGCTTATACTGGTTTCTACAGCACCTTTTGCTTTAAGACTTCAGCTGTTCAGTAGACAAACTTGGAATTCTTGCAAGAGCGTTGCTGTTCCCATCTAAAGATGGGAGAGCTTAAACACAGAGAAAGTTTGCCACTGGTGCACAAGTCCACATCAGAGCTAAGAACGGATCTAAAATTTCAGGCTCACTTGAGAGCGCACTAGCTCTTGTGCTTTATATAGTGCTTGTGTGAGAAATGAGTACCATGAAACTATCTCTTCTTCCCAGTGTAGCTGCAGTGTTTCCTGCATATTGATAACAAAGTGAAGCATCTATAATAAATTCCAGGAAGCTTATTTCAATTGTTCTGTAGACAGTGATTACAGAACAAGGAGAAAGTTGTGGTAGCAGTGAATGCCTTGTCACTGTCTGAAAGCTGACTTGGCTTGTCTGTGCCTTTCCTGCCCTGCATTGTGTGGACTGAGCAGAGCTCCTAGTGAGTTTGATGCACATGTGGTCTCCTGCATAAATGACTTGCTATGCAAGGAAGAATATGCAGCACTGATAACTTAATGCCCATCCCAAGTTGTTTTTAAAAAGACAGTCTTCAGTGTTAGATGGCTGCTGTTATTCTGTACTGTTAGAGAAAATATAGCTGCTTCTCATGTTTCATCACTTGCCTCTCTGTTGGTGCTCTGTGTAGCTTGTTTTACCATGAAGGCTCCAATGCTGAAAGATTAACAGTTATTTGCCCTTGCAGAAGGGGGCAGGTAACCAGAAGAGGTGATCTGGAATCATGATGTGAATGCTCAGAGGAGCTACCACAGACACTCCAAGGTGTCCTTTGCATCATACCCTTGTACTCGCTGGCTCTTGCAGCTCTGGCACAGCAGTGTCAATCCCCCAGTGCCGTGGTGTGTCTGCCAGCTCAGCACAAATCCTGCTTCACCTATCCCTCTGTAGGATCTGGTGGTAAACTTCCAGCCATACCTCACAGTACTGAGACAAATTCAGTATGAGGGGGATGGGGTGGTGGGAGAGAGGGGGAGGGGTTGTTTAAACTGTCTCCAAATAAAGATTCATTCCTGTAAAGATGCATGCCTGCTTTTTGTGGTTAATACTGATTTACCATATTTTTGCTACAACTCAATTTAGTCTTTACTCTTATCCCACTGTGGGAGCTCTGATTTGAAATTGCCTGTGTGATTAATCCTTTTGTGCATTTCTGTCATTGTATGTATAGTGTCAACTCTCACCTAGCACATCACGTGCTGAAAAAATCCAGAAACATGCCTTGTTCTCATTTGCTCTATTGTACTTATACATCAGTATGAGTCTTTTTTTTTTGTTTAAAAAACCCACCTGTCCACAAAAGCAATCCTGTAGTGTTAAACTTCTATCCTTCCCTCCTCTTTGCTTCTCCCCTACCCTTCCATCCTTCCTAAACCCGTCAAAAGCATATATAACCATTTGGATTTCTGCCATCTTTATTACATGAACAGCGATGCACAACAGCACCTGTGAGCTTTATAAAGGCCTTATTCATCTGATGGGCAATCGGCATGGAGACGAGGAGTATGTACAAAGGGAGCAGGAGGAAATACTGAATACGTGCTTGTGGGAGACACTTCGAGGAGCACGGGAGTTAGGCTGAGAGGATTTTTTGAGTTGAGGCCTCTTTTGTGTACTTCTCTAGTGATGGGTGGAGGTGAGCACTCACCCCAGGCACTAACCACTACTCGCTCCCACATAGACATGCATTCTTGCCTTTAGAACGTGCTCCCCTCTGGACGTATACGTAAAGGGCAAACAGAGCCGTCAGCTCTTAGCTGTGTCCTGTGCCTTCTGGGAAGTGACGATCCTCCTGCCACTCAGAGGACCTCTGAATTGCTGTGCACACAGTCACGTTTGTGCATCAGCAGTTGAACAGGACAGTAAGATTTGTTGTGTTTTGCTTTTTCTCTTTTTGGTATCTAAGTAGGGGACCATATAATCAGGGAAAACAGTTGATGGAAGCTTTCCGTTCCTGCAGGTGTGGACTGATTTATCTGGAAGCTTGACATTCTGTGTACTGAATTGCTGAAATAGTTGCAAGTGTTTGTTGGTAATTTTGAGAAATGTTCTTGCAATTTTTTGTTGGTCCCTTTAAAAAAAGTCAAAGTGGCATAAATTAATTTTGAACTGGTATAAAGGTGTCCGCACTATGTTGTCTGCAATGAATTTAATTAGTGCAAGTTTTCTGTGAAGGACAAGATCTACTGAAATTAAATGCTTAACATCCTCCTCCTGTATTCTACTCTGGTCTCGTAGTTTACATGGAGGCAACCCTTATTTTAAGATCAGTGAGATTCTCTCACTTGCAGACAACATGATTAATTAACTGAGGGGGAGTAATTCTGCAATCAGTAACTAGTACAGCGTATTAGCAGCCCAGATGAAATAGCATGCGCTTGTATCCTCTGGAGCATCATCACGGGCATTTCTCCTTCTACAAAGAGACCCTGTGCCAGTGCTATTGAGTCTGTTTCTGGAAGGGATGCTGGGGGATCAACACAGACCCAACACAAAGGCAGACATTGCCTTTGCTGACTGGAAGCTGGGCACAAATCTGAATCTCTGCAGCGATGTGCCACCCTTCTAGTATGAGTTCGAACTTTGATGGAAGAGTACTTTAATTTGAGATGAAATGATTAAAAGAGCTGTGGATTTTTCTTCCCCTCTGCCAGAGCAGAAGCACCATCTGGCCAGGATAGTGTGTGTCCCACCTTTCCATAGCAATGCTCCTTCCCTGCTCTTAGAGAAATAAACAGGGCTTAATGCATGATTCTGTACTATGAGGATGTGGTGTGCGGGGAGCATGAAGAAGCATGGTCCTTGATGGATACAAGCCTGCTGGCAAAGTCCTGAGTGCTCTGATTCCTCTGTAGAGCTGCTCTTGGTCCTGGGCACAGTGGCTTTTTGCTGCGCTGCGGCAGAGCACGGCTTTGCTGGTGTAGGGTGTGTGATCCATGTGGTGTACTGGTAGTCCTGTAACTGCAGCTTTTGTATGAAAGTCATAATTTTGCCGTGGCCATGTGAAGGAGAACAGGGAAACAGCATAGGTTAGTCTTCTGGATGTGGGTTTTAAGAGCCCCGTGGTGTCTGCCCGTGTATCTCAGGCTCAGGCCAGCAGCAGTTCTGGGTTAAACCCTCAGCAGAAGTGGAGAGACGGGTCAGGATGATGAGTTAGATAATATGAGGGTTGTAATGTTTTTCAAGAAGCAGTTATGGTTTTAGTTTCCCTTAAGTACAAATTAGGTTATTTTTTTTTCCATAGAAATAAGTGGAACTATGCTGCTATAAAATCCTGTTAAGAAAGATCATACATGTACACCATCTTCTGGTTTTAGTGGAGTTTTCTGGGTCTTTCCTTAGATGGTTTTCCTGTTGGTGTCAGTAACAGACATGCATTTGGAAACTTATGTAGTTTGAGAAGCTTTAAAGGTATTTTCTACTTGATAAGGTCTGGGGTTTTTGAGAACATAATGTGTTTATTACAGGTTATTAGATCACATCACTTATAATTTTCTCAGAAAAGCTATCAATTTCTTAGAATAAAATGGCATTGAAAAAACATTTGTTTCCTAATACAGTGCCCCTTAGCCTATCCATGGAAGTGGTGGGGTTTTTTTCCCTTGTAATATCTATTTGCACAGTGCCTAAGTGCTGAAGTGCATTTTTCTAGTGTTACGGTTTGCATGAAATGTAACAGAGAAAAAGCGCAGTACACCCGCTACGAAGGCTTAATATAAGACCTAAGCGCTACTTAGAGTTTAATGTAAGCCCTGTTTTGATGGGCTGAAGTAGGATACCTGCTGACTCTTTGCACAGTGATTAATTTCACCTCTACAATTTGATTTGCAATTGATGTTAATAAGGGGATGGCTTACAGGGAAAGCAGTCAGCGTGAAGACAAGTGTGGAGGCCCTGCCTTCGACTGGAAACGATAATAGGTGCAGTGCTCTAAATTTGACATGGCTTTTTTATAGCTTGTGAAATACAGGAATGGGCAGGCTTGTCAAAAAATAAACGAGGGCATGTTTTCCACTGCTTATAGTGCAGTCCAGCAATAAAAAGCAGTAAGCAAGCCAAAGGCAGGGGATGAGAAGGAGTGTGTCAGGATAGGTCTGCAACGGGAGTTCCTGAGATGCTCAGCCCAATCCCCAGCGATTGCAGGCACCTATGTTATCCCGTAAGCCTTTTCATAAACTGCTAAAGCTTTAAAGCTCTATCTTATTAGGTGGTTTTGGCTACTCTGTGTGAATCAGCTCAGTAACACATGTCCTTGTCTTCATGCCTCAGAACTCATTAATTTGAGGACATTTATTTAGGAGGCTGGTTAGAGATGTTGCTAGGAAAGAGGTAAAGGGGCCAAAGAAATCCAGCTTAGT
Source organism: Apaloderma vittatum (assembly GCF_000703405.1). NCBI lineage: Eukaryota > Metazoa > Chordata > Aves > Trogoniformes > Trogonidae > Apaloderma > Apaloderma vittatum. Next base: position 67,271 of record NW_009718560.1, read on the forward strand.
GGCCAGATTTTGGGAAAACTTCTGCAGGGAGGTGGATGGCTTTTTCACAGATATGAAAACAGAAAAAGAAAAGCTGGAAAGTCTGATGTCTTTAGTAGGACAGAAGGGAGGGGGGACACAAAAAGAGAGAGAGTAAAAGATGCAAGAAAGTGTTGTGAGATTTTTCAGTCTATAAAAACAGAGATGAGAAGACTTAAATTTTTAATTCTGTTTGCAGAATATAAATTCCGTGTTAGAGGGGAAGGTTTTTGTAATTCACTGATTGTAACTGGAAATTCAGGGACAGCCTTGTAAAAGCTAAGCACTGAGCAGAAGCCAGCAGTGCTGAGCAGTTGTGTGACACAGTGACAGCCAGCAGATGCAGAAAGCAAACATTTGTCGTGCTGCCCAGCACTCATGGGACAGATTCATGCCTGAAGAACAGGCCAGGGTCTGTGTGTATATGGCTAGCCTTTGAAATGCTGTTAGCAATGGGAAAGGGAACATATCTGAGTCCTTTATGACACCTCCATAGAGTGTTCTTCTGTGGCACCAAAGTGGGGTGTGTGCACCCCAAGGTATATGCAAGGTAATCCATTAGAGTGCAGGAAGAAAATATTTTTGTCCCATTAATTTTTTTAAAAAAGTTTACTACGTCTTTACCTCATCATGTCTTAATTTCTACTTCTGTGTATGCTTTATAATATACATAATATATAAGTACAGTAGTACATGTATATAATTTATAAATAAGTACATATTTATACATTGAGAGTGTGTGCTCAAAAAATGTTCTACTGTTAGGGATGCGTGATCCAAAGAGGAGACTGCTGCTTTACGGATCCCTTACAAACAATGTTCTACTGTTAGGGATGCGTGATCCAAAGAGGAGACTGCTGCTTTACGGATCCCTTACAAACAGCGAATGTAGCAAATCAGTTGATAAGACACAGTATGACAACTTGGACAAAACATTTTTTGATGCAGATCTATAGTGTTCTGTGAACATTACTGCTCTGAAAGCCTTGCATAGGGGTATTTATCCACCAGAGAAGGCCAGAGCTAAAAGAGCTTCTTCACACTGCCTTGGGATGTGGCTGAGCACTGCAGTGAAGCTGGAGTGTTGGCATTGCCCAATTCTACACCCAGCTAAAGCTTTTGCAAAGGAGGGGTTGTGGGGAACAGGACTAGTGTTGGCACAGTAGATTCAAGAAGTCGGTTAAATCGCTTATTTGGTAATTGAGAAGTAATCTTCATGTTGCCCAAATTATTTACACGCTTCACCCTCACTCACCCTAGTGCCCATACAGCAAGGGCAAAATCCTTATATTGCCTTTATCATGCTCAAGCTTTGCTGCAGCTTTCCATAAGTCAGATTTTGTCAGCCTTTCTAATGCTCTGCAATACTTTTTTTTATTTATTTTATTCTAGCAGTACAGCCAATTAAGACAACCATATCAAATGAGATTACTTGCAGGGTGGGTCTGATCCAAACCCCACTGAGGTCAGCTGAGGAACTCCCATGGTCTTCAGCACATTTGGGATAAGGCCCGGATAAAGAGCTTGTTGAAATAGGGTGGCTGAATGAGTCCCTAGCTCTCTTCAATAGATTTGATTGAGCTGTGCATACAATTTTTTCCAACTGGAAAAAAACAGATAACAGCATGTTTGCATACGGGCTTGTGCTCTCCTCCTTTCTCTCCCCCTCCTCCCTGCATGCACATGTATTTAGCACAGAGGCAGACGCATGGTTGTGTCAACTAACTGACATGAAGCAGCATATCTCTGATAAAACTGGGACTCTGTTTGATGTAGTTGCAGTCAAATGTGCTTGATTTGAATATGAAATTTTTAAAAAAATCTATTTTTATGCAGATTTTAAAGCCTGTAAGGTAATGAGTCAATAAGACAGCTATTAACACTTCAATCTTTCTGATACCCAGAATAAGAGAAAGAGATGGATGAGATCTGGCTGTTGTAGATTTAGCCAGCCTTTTCACTCTTGGGTTAAATTTAACCCTGTTTTATATGCTGAGTTTAATGTTTTAGTAGTTCCAGTTTTTTGCAGATATGAGGTCCAACTACAGGAGAGACTGTTTTGGTGTGCTGAAATACTCCAGTGATATTTCTTGACCGCATCCTTCCTCCATTTCTACATTTTTATTTTTCTGATAATGTCCATGCTCAAGGTAATCACAAAATAGCTTTCACTGACTTTAAAAATTGTGTCCTAGGACTGCCTGCTCGTGACTATCATCGTGTTTCCTCTATATTGATCACAGCAGGCTTGAATAATGAACTTCAATTTCTGTCATTAGTGCAGGCCATGGAAGCACTGTATGCAATTATTTCAAAGAAAAAAACAAACAACATAGAAAACATATGATTATATCATAGAATCACAGCATAGCAGATTGGAAGGGACCTCAAGGTTTATATATATTTTAGAAAATACTGTTCAGTTTTCATAGTGGGTCCCAGGGTAAATGACATATACACTAAATATTTTGTTTATTTTTCTTGCCCCTTTCAGGGTATGATCTTAGTTATACATACTGAGAGTTGCCTGTGTACAAACACGGGGTGCTATTCAATGTGTGAAGTGTGCCTAACGTTCAGATATTTACAATTATTACATGTTCAGACTGATTAATTATACATGACAGGGCAGATAATGAGGGGTTCATGTAGGCACGCACTTGGTAGAATGGTACAGACAGTTGTGTGTCTCAGCTGTGTGGAAATTGTGTCTCTAGTCTTCAAATTACAGCTTTTGAGTGCTAAAGAAGTTTTATACACGGAAGAGGTAGGGCAAACCCAACAGCCATTCAGTTGTTGCCTTGCAGGACACACAGCTGAGGTGCAGCAGGCTGCTTTTTGCTGACTTCGTATTTCTTGGGGCTGACCTGTGGGTCTGTGTGTGGGTAAGGTGAGGCACCCTGTTCCCTCTGCTCTCTCAAAGCCCTGGCTTCTTTTCTAAGATGCACACTTAAAAAATCCCTTGTTGTTCATCTCATCCTTCTTCTCTTCTATTTTCTGCTCCTTCTGTACACTGTTACTTCTTCCTTGGGTTACTAGTACAGCAGCAAACAGTTTTGTCTGGGTGTTTCTGTTACCTTAACTCTTCTAGCCAATGTAGTCAAAACTTATATTCTCTGCTATCTTCAAGTGCCTATATTTAGACACATATATGTACATAATGTGATTAATTTTCTCTTTTTTTTCTCTTTAGAAAAAGTTGAGTGCCTGCAACTTCCCTTTGTTTCTGTGCAATGTCTAGTTAAGCTACAGCTTTTTCTTTTGATACCCAAGTTTGAAAAACATGGACGCAGACAGCGATGCAAAGTTTATAATCTTTCTCCTTTATAATGAAAGCAACACCGAAACACGTTTCTAATAAGTGAGAAGAATGTGATGCCGAGTATGCAGCCTCTGGGTTACTTCTTGCTTTTTTTTTAATTGAACCCAGGAAAGTTTATTTTGTTTAAAATCTTTGTAAGCTGAGAGTTGTGGAGTACCAGTTTTGTGCAGAACTGCTGTTCTGCTGCTTGAACAGAAATAAGACCTGAGCGAATTCCCTGGCAAGGTAGATAAGGCAGAGCAACTAGCATGGGTGCTGTAATTCCTGTGTTCTTGGGGTGCCTTGGCTGCCTGAGCTGACGTACCACCCTGCACAAACAAAAACTACCACATGCTTGCACCCTTTTAGAGACACGCAACCTATTTTGTCACCAGCTACAACTTGCTAATGGAACAATAGGAACTGCCACGGCCGTGGATGACTGGCTTGAGGATGTTTCATAAGGTCTTCTGAGTCACCTCCTCTCTACTCGTAGCAATGTTTTACCAACCAGGTGCAGGCAAGTAATAGACTCAGCTACACTTTTACCAACGTGCCAGCAGCTATAACTGTAAAAACCTCTTTATCAAAGCTCGGTCTCAAGCACTTCAGACAACCTGGTGCCCAAATTTTGTCCTATCACCCTGTACTTGCCATCAGACTCTTCTTTCCCTTTTCCTTTTTCCTTCACCAATGCTTGTTTCTAGCATTGCAGGTCAGTCTTTTAGTGGTTGGCTCTGTAGCAAGAAAAGCTGAGATAGGGTGCGTGTGCCAAGCGAGAGGAGGCACATTGTGTGTGTGCAAAAAAAGGGCTACGCTGTGCCATAAAATAAGTTCAAAATTACTTGTTTCAGAATCAAAAAAAGCAACCATTCTTCTGGCTCTGACCTGTTGGAAAAGAAGAGTAATAACACAACTTTAATCTTCAGGAGATTTAAATCCACAGGTGCTGTGACTGTAGTATTAAGTCTCAGGTGTATGATATGTTGCTAATGGAATAATTAATCCTGCCTGCCTGCACCTCATGAAGTGGTAAACCAGTGCTGGAATAGCTATTGAAGAATTTGTGGTTTCCTCTGGATGCTCACATTTTGAAATGGAGAATATGCTTTACAAGGTCTAGTATCTAGGAGCAGGTCAGAGGAATGAGTTGTTTCTCAGTTTGTGTTGAAGGGGAGACTTGATTAGAGGTTCACTATGTAAATACATCTTTTAAAAACTTCTCTACTTATTGGAGAATGTTTTTGTGTGCACTGACTTGGAAATGGTGAGGTTTTGCAACTTTTCTCCTCCTTCCTTAAAAAATGCTTGAGGCCATTGGCAGTTACTGTGTGTTGGAAGGCATTCTTTACAGCTGTTCATGCATCCACACATGCTCATCCCTCTGTACATCCAGAGGGATTGTATAAAGTCCTCTAACAAGGTTGTGCTATAGTTGTAAGGTTCACAATATTGACTATGTTGTGGTCTTGTGACTGTGCGCTTTAATAATAGACATTCTCCCATGCACCCGTAGAAGAGTTTCCCTTTTCATTCAGAGAATCACTGTTCCCACTAGTTGCCTGTTTTTATTACAATGGTTATTTTTTATTTGTTAGGTTTTTTAAAAGTATAAAACTTGTGGGATGATTGGTTTCCCAAATAGGCATTATTTGGTAGAAGGAACGGGAGATTTGTCTTTCCTCACAGAGGTCTTTGTGTTGTCTTTAGATGGAAGGCTCTGTGCTCTAAAACATGTTTAAGTGAAACTGCGTGGTAGGGTAAAGTAATAAATTAAAAGCCAAACGTTAGATTCTAGTAAACCTTTGAATACAGGAAAGCCTAAACGTGTCTGGGATCGTTTGGCTAATTGTTAGCTGGCTTGGTATCTTTGCTTAGGCTCTCATTTAAAGAGGCAAAGTATTTGTCTTTGCAGATAAGCTATGGGCAATTTCTAGCTAAAGCCTTTTTGTTGCTGTCTTTAGCTGTGTGACTGTACTGGTGTGGAAGGGGCCAGTTCTGTGACTTTGTCACTGATTTCTATTGGTAGCACAAATTCCTCCCTCATGAAAGAGGAGGAAAATGGTCCCTTTTCCATCGATAGCAAAAAACAATTAGAGCAATAGTTAATCACTTGTTTATTTATAGACCAGAATGAGTTCTGCCTCTATCTACTTCCTGTGTGTTTTCCTTTAAACTTTGGAGGGGGAAGTGCTGCATGGTGTGGGGTTTTATTTGCTTGTCTTCCTTTTTTTCCAAAGAAAAAAAGAAAAAAGAGACCCTTCTAAAAGCTGAAAGCTATGGTGAGTCCAGTAGTTCTCTGATTACAGTGTTTTAATGTTTACATGCCCTCCATCCCAAGAAACAGCATCTGAATTCATGGTTACATTTCTGTAACATCTATACCCAGCTCTGTGAGTGTTTTGGCTTTGTCAGGGAGGATGGAGAGCTGCTAGATGTCAGAGCTTGTTCCTGTGTAAGTATTTGTAGCAGCAAACAAGACACCTCTCACCTTCCTGTTAAATATGCTGAACTATCTGAGCTTCTTAAGCGCTCACTTAAAAATTTGCTTTATTTTTTCTTCCTCATCCTTAGATCTCTTTCTATGAGCCTCCTTTGAAGACCACCTAGTACTCCCATGCCTTTCTTGAGCAGGACTGTATGTAGCTGTTGCACAATTCTCTTACCTATGCTCTACACCTTATTTCCTCACTTCTGCCTTGTAGCCCTTTTATATGTGCCTGGGAATCCTGTTGATGCTCGTGGTCCCACCAGCAGCTCTAGTTGAAACAGCAGCTGAGGATATGTCTGTGACCTCTTAAAGCAGAGCCTTCCATGCTGCTGTTTCTGCTTCCTAGATGTATCATCAGGCTGCCAGAATATGTCACTTCTCTGTTCTGTAGAAGCAGCCTGTTCTTTTTGCTCAGTGCTATGCAACCATCTTCGTGACGGTAGTTAACTTTGCCAGGAAAGAACTTTAGAGCCACTGTGTCCAAGGGAAAACATTTCATGGAGTGATTGAGCTCACAGCTGCCAAAAGGGATATTCCTCTTCCCATCACCTGTTTGCTGATGCTGACTCTGACAGCACTCACCTGGCACCTTGGTGGACTTATGTGACTAACCACATGGGCGCCCTTCCCTGTCCTTCTAGATACAAAGCCACAAGCAAAGCAAGTTTATTAAAAGTTTAGTGGCTGCAAGAGGGAATATGTAGAGGTAAGTGGCAGGGGTAAGGGAACAATTTTAGCAGCAGTGATCTCTCAGATTGTCTCAGCTGCCTCCTTTAGCCCTACCTTAATAGATGACCTGCTGTCTGGATCGCACCCATACAAACGCCATGGCCAGGATGGGTTTGTCATAGTTCAGGTGAGCGGGACTATGGCTGGTTCAGTAGGGGAGCTTCCCAAGGAGGAGGGGAATAGCCCTTTCTGAGGGTGGCTAGTGTGAATGCTTTATAGCAGAGTGTGATCTTAAGGCACCTCTGCCACAGATGCATCTTCAAGGGATAAGTGCATGTTAAAGTACGAATGATCTCCAGAACCCCTTGTAGAAAATGAACAGTATTCAAATTATAAAAGATGGCTAGGGATTAATTTTTTCTCTGTGAGGAAATGAACAGGTTTATTCTGTGTGCATGCATGCACAGAAATGTACATATACGGATGTATATATAAATATAAAAATACGGTTTCCTACAGGATTCAAAGCTACCTTAGCTTGAGTTACCTATTCCTAGTGTAGTGGCAGACTAAGCAAATAAAACAGCCACTATTCGGTGTGGTATGCCAATATAGGAATGCGTTGCCTTACCTGAAGCCACTGCTTCACTTGCCACTTGGGAGAGACATTAAAATTAATCTTCAGAGCTCTGGTAGGGGCTAGTGAGGGTCACTTTTGTGCCAGTTGCCACTTTTGACATGTGGTATATCAGATATGTGCATGACTACACTCTGCTTGCTTTGGGTAGATTGCACTGGTTCTTTCCTGAATGTCTTTTTCATATTCCTCTAGTTCAAAGATTTCTATCCATTGCTTTTTTTTTTTTTTGCCTTTTTTCTTTTTTTTTCCAGTGATTGGATCTTCCAGTCTAGCTTTTCTTAGGACAGGCACTAAACTCAAACTCTCCAGCCAAAAGTTAAAGTGCTTGTGTTCAGGCACACAGCTTCATGTGTTATGGTTACCTCCTTGGAGAGAAACTAAAGCAGGAAACAATGATGTGGATCTGTAATGAGCAATTATAATTGTTTTAATTTCCACAAGAAATACAAAAACTCAGCTGTAATAATTAATGAACATATCTCATTACTTCAAAGTCTCTTCTTTAAATGCCTTCTTTAAAGGTAGTGTTGAGATCCTGCATCCCCTCTCTGGTATGTGACTTCTCTAAGACTTTGACTGGCTGAGTGGCCCCTTTCATTCTCTCAACAAGCCTCTTTCTTCCTGCCAGGATTTCTGTAATTTGTATCATGCCTTGCTCTTATTCTCTTCTGCTCTCCACCCCAGTTCTGTTTTCAGTCCTTTTATTTTTATCACCTTCTTAATCTGTTTTACAGCCTCTGTGTATCAGCCTCCAGTTTCTTTGTTCTGCCTCTGAAAAAAGTCACTGATCCTCACTCAGATACTGGTGGAGAGGTTGAAGAAAACTGGTTTATCTGGACTTCAGTTCTCCTCTTGCCTCTCTTTGAAGGTGAATTGTTCATGGTAATGACTTGCTATAGCTACCTCCCTGTGGAATTATAGTTTATTGTGGTAGTTAAAAAGTAATTGAATGACAGTGAGCGCACTTCCCTCCACTTTAGGGGACCCTGTGATGATGATGATTTATTTATCATTTTTGATTCAGGAGGAACTACTAACCCCTATCAAAAATCAGGGCTCAACTGCGCACATGAAAACTGTAAGATGTGATGGAAAGATGATCCCTGTCTCGGTAAAGTTGCAGTTGTGGCATTGAAGCGTTGTGCTGTCACGTGCCAGGAGCGTTTGAGGCTGTTTAGCTGCAGGAGAGGGGGTGAGCTGGGACAGGGGTGCAATAGCAGGTCCTTTGGGAGACGCGGTGAAAGGGAGTCGCTTAACAGATTCGTACACTGCATTATTCGTCCAACAGTGTGTCAGACAAAAACGCACGAGTCGAAGCGACAGGCGACAGTAATGGACTTGCCTTTGTTAGCAGGGAGCGACGATCACAAATTGTGTCCAGAACCCTGCCAGATAAACAATTCGAGGGAGAACGTGACTGATATGAGAGCAAAGGCGCTTCATTAAAATTAGCTTTTCCTGTCATGTGTGCAACTGCTTCATGGAGGAGGACGATGGCAGTGGCTGTGTGGATTATAGAAGGCTGCAGAGTAAGCTGTCATGTGCTATGACACCGGGTAATGCAAGTCAACTCCGTTCCAGGAGAGCCATTTCCATGTCAGCCTCTACATGAAAATTATCTGACTCGAACAAGGGTTTCTTTATGAAGTTAAGAGAATTATTCCTCAGGATTGGAATTTGTCTATGTCATGGAGGAATGGCCAGAATGGACTTCAAAGTGCAGTCAGAAGATGAGATAATGTGCAACAAGCACTTTTTTTTTTCATAATCAGCAGCCCAGAGAGGAGCATATCAGCTTAAAAAGTATATTTCTGTCTGAACAGTCCAATCTTCTGTTTTACAAATAATGTGAGGTGTTTTTGCATTTTTCAGTGATTAAAGAAAGAAAATAACCTTTCAGTCCTTTTTGCTCCAGGTTTGACACTTTGTGCATGCCCAGCATTGCTATTCCTGCATGTAATCACTTTCTCAGTTTCCTTACAGTTTGAATGGGTAATTCAAAGCTCCACAAAACCCCAATTGCTTTTGTTTTATTTATAATTTATATGGCACTTGGGAACAACACTTGAGCCCACTTTTTTTTTTTTTTTTGAGACAGTTTTTCAAGTTAAGAGAATCTTCTTCAAGCTTGCTTCCTGTGATCCTTTCATCCACTCTGTTTAAAATTCTGCTCTACCTTTGGCTTGGTTTGGCATCTATTCAACTACCTTCTGTTTTGTAGTAGGTATCAGGCTTTGTTAGCTGCCCACGGTACCTTGCTGGGGTTGGTGATGGTTCCTGACTGCTCAAGCACACTCTTGCTGTTTTATACTTGTGGTTGCTAAAGGGTATGCTGCTAGTACTGGGGTGTGGAAGAAGAGTTGTGCATATTCCTTGCTCTATCTACTTTGTTTCTTACAAGACGTATTTGTATTGTGAAAATAACTGAGTTACTCCTTTTTCCTGTGGGCTCATCTCTTGTCAGTCCACAGATACTCAAGAAGTCACAGATAAGGTGCAAGGAAAAAAAGGAAGCTGAGTTTAGTTTCTGTACTTCTTCAAGACTCTGAATCCCACGTCTGTACTTCTACTCACTATCAGTGTGTGCAGGAGCCTTGAGGTTGGAAGGATTGTCTCCTCTTCAGAAATTAATGTTGTTGTTCCTTGGTGACCACAAGGTTTTGCTGTTTTTCACCAAGGAAGCTCTGGAAACGTTTCACTTCAATTCTAGCAGTTTTAAATGGTGCAGCACAACACAGAAGTCTGGATTTGCACTGTTTAGATGCATGTATGGTAGTTTCTCTTGTTTAATACTGGGGCTTCGCAGCCAGAACTTGTGCTACTTCATGGTGCAGCAGATTGTCATTTGTTCTTTGAAGCATTTTCACTTCCAGTGAATCCTTCTGCGTTGCTTCATGTGGCTGGGTCAGCCACCTGCCGCGACATGGGATTGCTCCTTCAGAGGCATTGGTGCCTCCTTTGCATCTGAATTGTGTGGAAATGAAATGTATACGTGTGAAGTGTAATTTAATAATTTGTAGTTTTGTGGAGGGTTTTTTGTGTTTTGTTTTTGTTAATGGGAATGATGGAAAATGAGAGGAACAGGAATGAAAATCTGAGCAAGGAAAGAAAAATAAAGGGACATTCTTTCTTCTTGTGGCATCAGAGTGCTCCCAGCTTTCAAGTCATAGGGAGCAGGGAGAGTCTTCAGTATTAATTTCAAGTTTATCATAGGCTGTCTGGTATGTACAGTATTATAGCATCTTTCCTGTAATTAAGGGTCAGACAATGTTGTCATTGTCACCACCCTGCTATAATGGATTAGAACTTGCATAAAATAACTAGCTATGAGCTGAGATTTTATGTGCACTCTCAGACTGAGAGCCAGCACTTCTTTTATTTTTAATCTGGCACACTTAATTATAGGCGGGTCTGAGAGCACCACAAATTAAGGTTGTGTGATGCTCCCATTTTACAACTCTATTTTCAATTGCCTATTGCTTTATCAAACTCTGAGGATCTGGGCTTGAAGTTTTCCAGGTCTGGTGCCCACCCTAAGTGGAATTATTGAAAAATTTCACTTAAAATGAGCTCCATAATTTCCAAGACAAAGGCTAAAGAAAAATGTGTTTTATTTTTGGTATCTTTCTGGTTTCGTTTGTTTTTCTTGTTGGTTGATTGCATTTTTTTAATTACTCTTTAGAGGTGGTGTTTGACTTTTATATTAGCTTTGCCATAGTGATTCAGTATTTGGTGAGAGAAGGTGATTTTCGTCAATGGATGTAATTTTTGCCTTTCTCATGCAAATTTGGGTAAATTTTAAGTCTTTGGAAAAATGCGGTTAGCACACATTCACTGGAATCTCTTATGTTTATATAGCATTTAAAGGTAATATTTCTGATTCTGTTTTTGCTAAGCATATTCCTTCCTTTTGTGTGTGCTGAGCGTTGACCAGGCAGTGAGTCCCTGAGAGTGGTTTAGCTGGTGCCAATTACAGGGACTGAGAAAAGCATTTCTGTAAGTGATCTCCCATGCAAAAGCATCAATGGAATTTGGGCATGAGAACTGCCAGCCAGGAGCTTGTCTTGTGTCTCTCCCAGCCCTTTTCCCCTTGACTTATCCACCGTATGTGTGCAGCTCTGCTGGGAGGAGGGCAAGGTGCTGTACTATGGGTGTCAAAGCAGTAAGAAAGGAGGGGACTTGTGTGAACAGTCTGCTAGGAAAGGAATTAGGGAAGGAGAAGCTGGGAGGAATCACTATGTGGAGGAAGGTGAATGGCTGGTGCACAGCAGTGTGGGACTCTGCTGGGAAGGGATCAGTTGGGGAGCTCAAGACTGGAGGTGAGGCAGAGGCTGGGCAAGGGGAAAGGTGTAGGTCTGCTCAAGTGAGAAGCAGAGATTGGGGCTGAGGGTAGTGGCAGATCCATGGATGAGGAAGAACAGGGATGCAGCAGTGCTGCCAGAGGAGCAGATGAGGGCTTACTGGTGAGGTGTCAGCACCCAGCAAGAAGCATAGTATTTTGGTTTAGGAACTCTTCAACTTTGCTGATGTTTTTTTTTCTCTCTGAGGAAGTATTTGAGAGACTGTTTGTCAGGCTGTGCCTTGCAGCTCCTTTACATGAAAGAAAACCTGCTTCTTCTGTCAGCTCCACCATTGGCAAAGGTCTCTGCCATGGCCATAAGCTCTTTTGATTAATCTAGGGGATATAAAATGATGCAACGTGAAGGATTTTTAATGAGTTTTTGAATAACCTGAGAACTTGCATGGAAGATTAAGTTAAAGGCACATTGCTGAGGCTGTAAAGTCAATCACACACAAGTTAAGAGATGCCAGAAAAAAGTTAGGCTGTGGACATTCAATTCAGGGCTCTCTGTACATTATGAAATGATCTCTGACATTCTGATCACATCTATTTCTGCTCAGCAGGACTTCTGCCACGTTCAGTGCACTCGATGGATGGTGGCCCCTTGATGTTAACATAAAAATAAATAAATTAAATAATTATTTAATGTGCTGTGTAGTCATGAGGTCTGTCTGCATTTGTCTGGAACTGTCTAAAGGGAGGTGAATTGTCCCTGCAGTCTGTCAGAACTGCTTGTTTGAGTCTACAAGTGGGGAAGATGCCTGAATATTTGTTCCAGTAACTATGCATTCCTGTCTGGAAAAGGGAGGATGAACTGTGTTCACTACTTCACTTTCAGTCAAGGAAGACATCTTGGGCCCAAAAAGCACTGGGAAGCATTGAGCCACTTTGAGAAAATTTGTCTTTCCTAAGGCTTTCCCTGGCATGATCCAACTTCATGCAGCCCTTGTGCCAGCTGGTTCTCAACAGCACTGAGTGGCTCTGTACATACTGTTGCTGTTGAGGAATGTGGTACAAAACGTGAACTCTAAAACCAGTTCTCCGACAGCAACAAGCATCAATCAAGTTTTCTGATAGACCAGAACTGTGTGAATTACAAAATGAAAGGCAGCTGAGGTACATATGCACTAGCAAGAATATAACTTGGCTTTGCCTGTGCAGCACATTGCCACTCGATGTGCATGCTAGACAACATTTCAAGAATTCAGCCACCATGGCATTGCAACCCCTTTATGACCCTATGAAATAATGGGCCAGTGGCCTAATGAGTACCTCCTTTACGGCAATGAAAAAACAGAATGAGCAGGATCCCAAGAAGACTTTCCTCCCTTGATTTAAAAGTGAAACCACATCCCTTATCCATACCATTATTCCTGATGTGTATGAATGGTCAAGATACGTATGGAAACAGGTGTCACGTTTTCTGCAAATGGAGCCGCATCACTAGGATATGAACTCATATAACAATTAGGAAGACTAATTAAGCTGAAACTTCATGTCCTTTTAATTATGCAATTAAGATATCCAATTACAAAATTAAGATATGTAATTACTTGGGGAGGGAGGAAAAAAGCCCAAACTCTATGAAATGTTACTATGGTTTCTAGCAATGCACCTGTTTGAGCAAACCTTAATTTTCCTGGCTGAAGCAAGAATGCTTAGGACCTTGAGGTGGTACCATTTTCTTCCATCTGCCTCACAGTATATATGTGAACAAAAAGAGGGAAAAGGAAACTGGTCCTTAAGAAAGGTATGGTACCAGTGATCCTAGGGAGCAAAAGGAAGGTTTGGCCTGGGGTTTAAGGTGCCAGAGTTGAGACATGAAAGCTGAGCTTAGCTATCAGCTCTGACCCAGGCTTCCTGCAGACATCATGTGTGGCCTCGCGTACGCACCAGACTTCAGATCTTCCGTGGACAGTGCTCCTGGGCAAGGAGACCCCCTCTTTGTGCCCACACGGGGTGGAGGTCCCACCTCCTTTCCCTAGGATATATGTTATTATAAGGAGGCAACTGCCTTTGCTGCTGTCGACCTCCACCACTTTGTTTAAAGGTGTTGAGCCAAGGATGAAGGGCTGAAGCTGTGGATTTATGACTCTTGTTCATTTGCTCTTTATTTGGAAAAGTCACCGCCCAGTGTGAAGGGGCTGCACTCTGAGATAGGTGATGAAATATCGTCACTGGCCTGCTGTACGGGCCATCTGTCCCTCCTAGGGCTACTCTGGAGCAGAGTGAAGCATGTTGCTTTTCTGTATGGGCTTTTTAATTTAAATTGCCTTGATTCATTAGTATTTTTTTCTTTTTTTTTTTAAAATCAAAGCAACCCACAAAACTTTAAACACACCGTGACAACCTGCAGCCTTATTACCACCAGTCCCTTGAGCCTATCAGTTCTCTTAAGATAAGAGACACTGAAAAAATTATTCAGCGGGCCAGAACAGTATGGATTAAAAAACCCGATTGTTAGCAGATAGATGAGGTATAAATTTATTATTGACCACGTAATTTGTCCTTTCCTGCACATTATTCTCTGTGCATTAATGAATGTTTCAATGAAATAATAATCCTATGGTCATTTAGGTTTTGAAGCTGGAAAACATCTGCCCCTGTGGAGGCAGGTGGTACAAGTGTGTGTGATGTCTGCCGTTTTCTTGTGCAATTATGTCAAAATTAAAACACTGGGAGTGCATACAAGGGATTAGGAAGAGCAAGCATTACATGGAAGTTCTCATTATCTCTGAAACTGGTATTACAGCCCTACAAATTCATAGTTAAAAAGTATAGATTTGTTGAGCTTGAAAATGAAATTGCAGTGCTCGTAGCCTTATCCCAAACTGGCTAATGTCTCCTTGAAGCTTACATCTACAATATATTGAAATTATACCTGAGGATGTCCTAGTGTTTGTGGTTTGGTTGTGTGTTGGGGTTTTTTGTTTTGTTATTTGTTTGGGATTTTTTTGGTGGTATGTTTTGGTTTGGTTAGTTTGTTGTTTTTTTTTCAGGAATACTAATAGTTCCTTACTCTGAGTCTGCTGTTCTGCGCGTCAAGTGTATTTCCTTTCAGCAAAAGGCTCCATTTCCCCCAGCATAGGTGCTAGTATCAATAAAGTGCAATTTGTTAACCTTTGTTGACCAAGGTTAGAATGGGTTATGGGAGGGGTTTCCTTCTCCCTTTTTCTCTCTCCTGCTTTGTGAGAGAGTACAACAGCATCCATCTGTCTTTTCGGGATGGACATCTCATTTAATTTTGTATTGTGCTTTGTTTTTCTTCTGTTGAAGTAATAACAAGAGGTGGTTGCATCCACTTTGGCTCATATGCAATACTCACTCACTTGCACGACCTGACTTCTGCACGTTCCTCTATTGGAATGGGACCAGTTAATGACATTCCATCTTAAATATCCTGAACATTAGACTAGAGGAAAGACTTACGTGATGGTGACCCTGCTGCAGTATTCTTAATGCAAAATTTCGCAGAGAGGTATAAGAGCGGAAGGTCCAACTCTGTAGCCAGCCTGGGGATGATGTCAATGTTTTGGGCAGACTGTACAGTCTAGGCGATGCTCCCAGGAATGCTTAGATATTTTTATAAGAGCCATCTTTGTAATTTTGGGGAGGCTGCCATTATCTTGTTTATTACCACTACTTTCTGTGCAAAATACATTCCAGTTTTACAGGGATCTGGTATGGGTGTATGTAAATAGAGGCAAATAGGTGAAAATGCATGATGACTGTCACTTGTTTGGCAAGATTGATTTCCATAATCTCAGCAAAATACTTTGTTTTCTCATTCAGTCTTCCAAAATAACCCAGTT
Organism: Apaloderma vittatum; assembly: GCF_000703405.1. Taxonomy (NCBI): domain Eukaryota; kingdom Metazoa; phylum Chordata; class Aves; order Trogoniformes; family Trogonidae; genus Apaloderma; species Apaloderma vittatum. Next base: position 82,544 of record NW_009718560.1, read on the forward strand.
CCCAACAATGAGATTAAATAACATTGCTTTTTTTTTTTAATTTATTTTGAGTGTCCTAGTTTGTAGCTTTCAGGTATTATTAGGTTGTGCATTACTTAGATGTAGAAGGAATGACGCACTTTCTCTATTGAGGGAAATTTGGGGTAATTTCAATGGTATGTTGAAATCTGTGATGCAGAATTGGAAATGCTGTAATGTTATCTGCTACACAAACTGACTGCACTTAATGGTAGACTGTATAATACTTTTCCTTGCAGTGCCAATCAGTACTGACCTGGCTGGGCAGATGGTTACTTATGTTGATTACATATCCATCACAACTTATGTTAATTATCTGTTGATTTTAACTCTTTCTCCTTTTTTTTCTTCATGGTGTTTTGTGGAGAGAAGTTGGCATTTCAGAGAGCTTAAATCTGCCCTGCTGGTCCACAGGAACGTATTTGGTGTGTTAACTCTCCTTTAACAGTTTTGTTTAACGTATACAGAGAGCATCTAGCTCTGAGAGGCCATCTGAATGTCTTCAAAGATTTATTGAATTGTTTATTGATCCACTTCATTACTGCTGTTCCTCTGGTTCCTTTTGATGTCTTGTCACTTTGTTCAAAATATAATGCCAGGGTTTTAAATTAATAGTTGTGCAGGAATCCCTACATGTGTAAATATTAGGGTGTGTTTCTCCTTTGAGTGAGAATATGCTAGATTGTCCAGTAAATACTGCTGCCATCAAAGATTTATCCTTTTGCATGCTCTTTCCTTTGCACAAACACTCCTTTCACTCTTTAGAAAATTGAAGTGTCTGAGATTTTACCTTTTAGTTTTATTCTGGCACTGGAAGCTTACAGACTAGTTCCCTGCTTAGGAAAATAAATTTGATTAGTTTTTCCTCCTTCCCTTTAAACTTTTCCATGTGTGTCTCTTACATTTATTAAATTCATGAATTTGAAGTGATTTTTCTTTCCTTTTGTTAATTTATTTAATCAGTTTTTGAAGCTTTTTAAGCTTCTGGAATAGAAAACATCCCACTGCAAGGAGTTCCATAGTTAGTATGATTCCTTGGAAAAGTGCTTTGTTTTTAACCCTTATACCTGAGTATTTATTTGTGGATTTTAATTTTATTTTATTTTTCAGATAGTGAATAATAATTCTTCACTTATTGTATAAGCTATGCAGGATCTTAAATACATTTTTTTCCCCAAGATCAATATTATAGCCTGTTTTCTTATTCTTTGTACAGAAATTGTTCCATATCTTTCGTCATCTTAGTCACTGCTCCATTTCTCTTGTTTCTTGCTTCTGACTTATCCCTTCTAGCCCATTGCCTGGTCTTCTACCTTTAGTAGTGTGTGCCCACAGCAACAGCAGGAGGTTGCCTGATATTGGATTAATTTTTGTGATAAGTGAAGTGTGTTAAGTGGCAGAGAGAAAGAAGAATTCCCGCTGGTGATAAGGCAGGCTCAGAACTCTTTCATTTAGCCATGCAGCTTCTCCAGATGTATGTCTTGTGACTGCCTACAAGGGAAGCCTGCCTGCTTGCACTTTTCTAGCCCACCTCCTCTTCTCAGCAATAAACCCAAAAACTGGCCAAGTGTGTGCCATGGGTGTGCTGAGTAGCTGAATCACATAAATTATCCTGTTTTGAGTTATCGTTTGCTTCTGGCTGAAAATGGAAAGGTTTGTGCCATGTAGCTGTCAGATTCATATATTGTTGGTGTTCACTGTGTGTTATACCGGACAATTTTTCTCTTTTCTTTATTTTTTTTTTTAAAAAGAGTAATCCCGATGCCACTCCTTCCTCTCTGTCCCCTACCCAAAATGGTGGGAATGAGCTAAAATAATGCAGAAATAGGAGAAAGAAAAATCCCTTAAATACTAAGGTTGCAGAAAGTAAATTGTTACATTAGAAGTGGTCAAAATCAAGGTTACCTGTGCAGCGTTACATCTTCCTCCTTTTGTGCGTACAGCACTGTCATGCTTTAAGCACTTGCATACTGTTTTCTTTTCTGTAAAACTGCAGATATTTCAACAACACCAGAAATATGGTGAAATCGTAAGGTAGAGTTAGATGTGTTTATTGATGAGATTTCTTTTTTTTTTTTTCCTTTTTTTTCCTGCTGGCCGTACCCTTCCATTCTTATATTCAGTGTGTAGCTTGACTACAGTGCTTCTTTTCCCCATCTCATTGTAAACTGTGTTTCCTTACCTTTTGAAAACCTACTTCAAATGCAGCTGAATAAAAAGCATCAGAGAAAACCATGTAAGGAGGGGAGAGAGCAAATCAAATCCTCAGGTATGTGGAGCTGCCAGTAATGTTCAGAAGCTGACAAAGATGGAGAGCTCATCTAAGCACAAATAGTCTTCACAGAGTCTGTGTGTTTCTTGCCTTGTGAAACTGGGTGCACTGTACTCATTAGTCTTGCTCCTTTTTAAATGTTTGGTGATCACATCGTTAACTTTGTTTAGTGTAAGGTTCTGTTGCAGTCACTTTTTGCTTTGCAGTATGTGAAGACCGGGAATCTACAGAGTATCCAGTCTACAGTGAAATTAGCAGTTAACTGTAGCCCACACTGGTGTTTTGTGATCTGTCACACATTTAACAGTGAAAACATCCAGGATAAAAATGCTGCAAAATTGATGGGTTTCCATTGACAGAGATTTTCCTCTTTTCCACTGTTTACATACTGACTTTGCTGTGACACAGAGACACTTTAGGAAGATTTCAAACAAGAGCAAAAAATCCTCTCTTTGAGGAAGAAAATGTGTCATGTAGCAGTTGGTCGTTTTGAAGTTAAAACATTTTTTCCCTGGAAGTATTAGCTATTTCAGTAAGGCAAGTTTCATATTTTTTTTTAAAGTGGTTAAGTAGCCAGAAAGTCAATAGTATGTATAAAATGTGTAATAAATGTCAGCTTTTGTATCTTTACTCCACGATACCCTGTCATACTGAAATAGTGCCGTTGCATCGACTGGAGATGCATCATTTCTATTGAGAGGGTTTGTGTTTGTGGGGGTTTGTACTGCCCCATAAAAAAAAACCAAACCCCACCAAAACATTGTTGCTGTTTAAAAATTATCAAATCTCTATCTTATGATTATGGTTTTTGCTAAAATATCTAAAGAAAAGAAAACCCATTAAGAACATAGGTACTGTGCTGCAGGAAATCTCAAGAAACAGAAGTATAAAAAGCTGCTAACTTGATACTTAAGTCCCATTGTGCTTTGCTGGTCATGTGAGATTTAAATCTCTTATATATTTCATTTCACAACACCATTCTTTCCTTGTCCTCCAGTGGGAGGGAGAGGAAGGACCACTTTCTGACACCAACTCTTCTTTCCTCTCCTCCTTGAGTCAGCATGCTGTTTCCCTATTAGGTTAAACCAGAATACTTCTGCCTGCTCCGTGCAGGGTATTTCAAATGAGGCATGTGTTGATTGTTGGACACAAAGGAGGAGAGATCCAAGTCATAGCAATGGGTTATCATAGTCTTCAGGGTCAACAAAGCTGTACACTGGGATTGAGAGGGAGTCTGCCTACTGGGATGTGAGGGCACTGCTTCTGCTGTCTCTCTGCTATGCCATTCAGGTGTCTTGCAGACTCAATAGACTAAAGCTGTTGAAATTGCTATATGCAGTTCACAGTTTTTATTTTGGGCTAGGTTTAATTTGTTTCTTGGGACTAAACAGCCTCATACTTGCGGTTCAGAGGTGAAGGACTCTATTAGTTCAGTCTTGCCCAGGTAAGAGATGAAGGATTGGAGCAGACCTTCAAGTTCAGTTTCCTCTCAAAAAAGTGTGGTTGCATATGTCAAAACTGCCCCAGACACAGAACCATCATGCAGGGGAGAAATCTTTAAAAGTATAATATTGCCCTGCGTTAAGGTGTTAATATAGACATAGTCTTTATCAGTCATAGAATCATAGAATGTCAGGGGTTGGAAGGGACCTCAAAAGATCATCTAGTCCAACTGCCCTGCTGGAGCAGGATCCCCTAGGGCAGCCACACAGGAACATGTCCAGGTGGGTTTTGAAAGTCTCCACAGAAGGAGACTCCACAATCGCTCTGGGCAGCCTGTGCCAGTGCTCTGTCAGCCTCATAGTAAAGAAATTTTTCCTCATGTTGAGGTGGAATTTTCTATGTTCTAACTTAAACACATTATTTATTGTTCTATTGCTGGGCACCACTGAGAAGAGATTGTCTTCTTCCACTTGACACCCACCCCTCAGATATTTGTATATATCTTAAAGATCTTTTGCCCTATTCTTCTTGGTGACAGTGTTCAGAGTGATAGTATTCAGTATGGTTGCATCTTTGGCTAATCACAGCTGCTGCTGTTAGCTCTTGCTCTTTCAGGTTTCACTAATTGAAGTACACTGACTTAAACCCATTGTTTACATAAAAAAGGGGGAGGGGAGAAAAAAAAAAGACTTTGGAGTTGTTTTTTTTTCCTTTCCTTCCAGTGTTGTCCCTGTCAATACACCACAGTTTCATGTGAAACAAGGGATTCATGAAGCTTTTCAGCCTGGGTTTTTTTCCCCTGTATTTTTTGTTTGTTTAATTTGCTGACTGGCAGCTGTAAAATCACTTAATCAGCATATCTGGCCCAAATACTAGGCTTGACTTGAACATACTGACAGTGTCTTGGCTCATGCACAACCGAGACTAGTTTGAATTCTTGTTCTGTGATCTGTATAGGTAGCGGTGATGGAAGGTGTAGAAAATACTAATATGAAGATCTAATCTTGTTTCTTTTCCAGCTGTGCCACAGCAGTCAGACCCAGAATGCCTGTTTTGATCTCATTTGTAGCCAGTACAGAAAGCATCTTCTACCTCTCTGAATCCAGGAAGGTCATCTGAACTAATAACTATGCTAAGTCCTACCGTGGCAAGATCCAAAATTAATTTCCTACCTTATTTTTTCCAGGTACTCCACATCTGCATTCTCCAAACTAAGCAAAGTGGGGATCCGACATCCTCCACCGCTTCCTTTCATTGGAAACTTGCTCTTTTTCCGTGAGGTAAGCTAAGTTTTTCTTTTTCTTTGTACCCATGCAAAGCGATGGGAAGAGTAGACAGGAGGTGTAGGAGTAACTGAAGGGGATCCTCCACTTCAGTGATATCTCTTCAAGCACCTCCCTCTGGAAAGAGCAAGCAAAGCTCAGCTTTTTGAGTGAATTGGTGGAAGCAATTGTGTGCAAGGACCTCTAATTTCAGGGTAAAATCAACTTGAGGGAGAGAAAATGTGTAAGCTCCTGCAGTTAATTACTTGAGCTTTTCCAAGAAAGTTCATGCCCTCTGTGAAACAAACTTAGTTATGTGAATAGAGCAGATTATGTTAACTAGCCCCAACTGGTTTGTTCTGAGTGGTTCTGGCTCCTATGACCTTTCTGTTTGTACTTTTGCTGATTGTACACATTTATTTTAAAGCTTGTAGTGTTGCTTGCTCCTAAGCAGCAACTGGAATTGGGTACTGTGGAATGCTGTTGCTCTGTGCCCCAAATATTGGGAGTGGGAGGAGGGAGGAAAGGGAGGTATCGTGATTCTTTCTTCAGATTTTGTTCCCTAATTTTTCTTACCCATCCTCTGTTGGTCTGCTAATGCTGTGGTTTTGTTTCTTGCTCAATTTCAGTAATGCTTCTGAGGGTCCACGATCTCTTCATAATGAGGAGCTGCCATTTCTTTGGTTGGATCTTACAGTAAAATCTCTCCAATGTATCTCTGTAGTCCAACAACTCTTCAGGAAACCTGGACTAACTCCAATTTCCTCTTAAGTGCCTTGTCATAAGTATCTGTGCTGAGATTTGAATTATTAATGAGAATATAGCACCTCTTACCTTGGACTTCATGGTCATTGTTCTGTCAATATCTCACTTGTTATTAGGGAAAACCCATCTAAATACCAGTTTTACATGTACATCTGATTTCATTTAGAAAATAGCATAAAAGGTAGACTTGATCTGCTCTTGATTAATTTTAACTGGAATGGACAGGATGACTTTAACATACAGGGGATACTGGTGATATGGAATACAGATCAGTTCTCCCTCATTCTTCTGGTTTCAGTTCAGCTGGGTGACATGAAACTACTCATTCTGTAGCTCTTTGGTGACAAGATCCAGTTATCCTTAGCTACCTGCTAACACTTGTTGTAGGAAAAGGCGCCTAGAAGACTAAATTATTTTGCTGTGTTATAGGTAAGCTTGCCCTGTCCCAGTGTACAAGTGGAAAGTTTCTGTGGATCATTATTTATGATCTGTTAGGCAAATTTCATTACCAGAATTGGATTCATTAAACTCTATAATGCAGGCTAATGAAGAAAAGTAAACTGGATTTTACTAACTTTTAGAAAAAAAAATAAATGTAACTGAGAAAGTATATCTTGCAGTATCAAGAAATAATAACTCCAGACAGGGTTCTGAAAAGGAGTTGAGTGATGCAAACTCACCAGGCTGTATGTCCGGCACTACAAGGTTTCACCGTCTGTCTTCTCTACAGCCCTGTTGCTGCTGATAGGAACAGGCAGAGATGAGTCCAGGCTCTTTGTAACTTTTCTTTCTTCCCTTATATGTTTTCTGGATCTTCTCCTGTGGCTGTTTTCTTAGAAATAATGCCCAAAGCAACATGTCAATAATAGGAGGGCTGCAGTCTGTTCTCTACAAGAGCACTTTCAGGGACACAGGTGCTCTCACTGCAGTCAGTAGAGGACACCTGCTTCCCCTTCCCCAGCCATGAAGAACTAGAGGTTGCCCCTCACCTTCCTGGGGACAGGGATGGTTTCAGGGGCTTAGCTGTGGTGGTCACAGCAGTGCTGGAGACTAAAGTTACCCTTTTTTTTTTTTTTAACCACGAAGTAGGAAAATGTTGATTTGTTCTGTTGCTACATTTATAATGTTAAGAAGTTCTTGCACTTGCATGTTTATACAACCACGTCTTTCTCACTGAACTGTCTGATTAGAGAGTCTCCCTTTTAAACATGCCAGCTCCTTCTTCATATTGGCAGTGTTGTTCAGGGAAAAGGCACAAGACACGCTCCCACTAAATCATCAAACTAGCAGTTTTTAACCCATGAACATTTATTTCAGAGGGATTAATGAACTGTGACCAAGAGGAATGAATTGATGTGTGCCATATGGGAATCTGCATATGTGTAATTAATATGTTTCCAGTGTCAAGTTTGGTCTGCAAATCAACACAGGTTGAAAAGCCTTGGCATAACAGTGGGATCTAGAAGAGAAAGGGAAATCAAAACACTTCAACATATACAGCATTCCAGCCCAAAAAATGCCCTCCTCATCATTTCAAGCTTTCCTCCTAGAATATTACTGCTAGAAACTTAAGGAAAAAAAATAAAGGAGAGGGAGTCCCTTTGACATAACCAAGTAAATCTAGGACCTGTGGAGTCAAGAAAAAACAATAAATAACATTAAATATCAGAAACTCTCATCAAAATTGTGGGAGTAAAGCAGTAATTTTCAATTTTTAGTGGCAAAAATTCTAGGATTTGCTTGTCTTCTCCCTTACTTTGGTGTAAAAACTTACTTACTTTTTTTCTCCTGAAGTGAATGGAGGTTCCTGTCTTGCTCCAATATGTATGTGAACAGAGTATCAGGCCTTATCATCCCTTTTCTTGGCTATTTTTTGGCTATTATTCTTCTGTAAGTCTACCTGAAAACAAGTGAAAAGTGCAAGCAGGATTTGACTAATAGTGCTGGGTTGTGAGGTTTTTAATAAAGTTGCAGATGGATTTTAAACAAGAAAAAATCTCACAGAGAAAACATTTTGACAGAGTTATTTCAGGGATTTCTCAAACCGTATTTTCTTTGGATAAAACGCGAGTTGGAGTTAGTATAATATCTCTGAGAGAGGAAGAGGAAATGCTGCAAGTTAGGGGCCTAAGGGAAATGCAGCAGGAAAGACCTATCTCCATCACAGAGAAGCAGACTTTAAGAGCTGACTTGGGGAAAACAAAGTTGTTTTACTGTAAGTCACCCTTTCTCTCTCAAGTACAATAAAGGGAGATAATCGCACCCTGAAACTAAAACATATCCAAGTTAATCAGCTTATCTTAAAAATGAGAAGATAGGAAATTATTGCAGCTCTGCAGCTGGGAAATTATCTGAGTCCAAGATATTAGATTAAAAATTCTTTCATTGCATGAGAGCAACTTGTGGTGGGTAAGTCTGATGTAATAGTAAATGTGATTAGGCTGTTTAAAAAAAGCATGTTCAATTTTCCCAATAACAGAGCAGACTTGCAGCAGACAGGCCACTATTTTGCTGGAAACTCCTGACTGTTCCCTCACCTCTCCACATACTGCATTTTTTCCTACCAGTTTGTGGAAAAACGTGAGAGTTTTTTTTAATAACAGCGTAATAGGATACACAAAGGTCTACACAGCATGGACTTTCACACATGGATCTACATGGGCTTCAGAGCAGCAGGTTGCAGAAAAACTAAACAAAACTCTCCTATTAATTCCCATGCTAATGATTTTATTACGTGACAGATGCTCTGACAGCCGGGAAGGCACACGCACCTTCCTGCTGAAGAACCGCGGCAAACACTTGACCTGTTGCTATGACTGTGCTGGGCTTTTCTCCCCCTTCCCCATCCCTTGCCTAAGCAGGCAGCTATGCTGTTTTTACATGTCATTGGTGGTGACATTTGCATGGCTGTGGTTGCCCAGTGCTGCGTACCTGCATGCAACTGCTCCCTACCCAGCCTTCTAGAGAGCAGCGCTGTGCTACCGCGGCCTTGGGGCTGGCGTCTCTGGTGTTTTAGGGTGGTGGTGGATGTGTGGTCAGCTGCCTTGTTTTGGTCCTCGGTAGGCGGGACACGCAGTCGCACTGCATGTGCAGTTGGGTGATGTGCTTTGGGTCCTCGTAACGGCACAGTCCTGTGTTGCTTTCCTTCTGGTACTCCTACCAAGCTCCAGTGATGCTTTTGACTGGCTGCATGCTTGTATCCCTGCCTTGCATTTTAATGAAAGACATTACTCTCTTTAGCCCCTCTCTGCTTGGACAGGATACTCTTTGTTTACTCTCTTTATTTCTGTCTGGCCTACTTGTAGATCCTGGGCTACCCCAGAGCGGCCCATTTCTGCTGAATGGAAGTGGGGGTTGTGTTGGTGCTTTGTCTTGCTTTCAGTTTGGGATCTGGCTGCGCTGTGTTGTTTCACAGCTGATGGGTGAGAGTGGAGAAAGGGGGAGCGTGGGGAGGAAGCAGAGAGCAAACATGGTCTTTTTCCACTCTGCGTTTGCCAAAATCATCCTTCGAGTTGCACGTAAAGAAGAATAAAAGGCAGAGTCCTTGCAGGAATGAGATTAACCCCATGTCTAATTTTCAGCCTAGAAAGCAGTGTGTCGGTGCTTAGAGAGAGAGAGGCTGAAGCATTTACTGTTCTGGAATTTAATGACACAGCATGTAAATCCAAACAAGGTTGGAGAGAGGCAAATGGTGAGGGGAGCAAAGAGGGGGGGAAAGGGGGAAGGGAAGAAGAGGAGCTCTCAGATAGACTGTGGACCTGGATTTAATTACAAGAATAATATGGCTTACGCTGACAGTGAAAGCCTGCGTATGGTTTTGTGTTGCTTTGCATGGATAAACAAGAGAGGACTAGGATAGGGAGTGTGTGTTTTGCAACTTGATAGCTATCAGCATGAAACCTGAAAGGGTGGTCATAGCATCACCAGCCAGCCTGCCTTTGTCTCCCGCAGTTGGCTGCACGCATCTGCCGTGGGCTGCTGACTGCCCCAGCAGACCTCCAGGTCTTCTCCTAAGTCCCAGGAACCCCCTCCCACCCTTGACTGGGAGGCCTAGGCATGCATGCATTTCATGTGATGTGAACACATGTGGTGCAGATCTAAAGCTAGCCATTTCACAGCCTGCAACATGACAGAAAACCTGGGGTTAGACAAGTTTTTTATGTGTATATTCATACGTCTACAAACCCAGTTTCTCTTCCTTTCAAATATGCGTATTTTCCTAGTTTCAGCTGATGCTCTGTGCTACCTCCTTTGATCAGATGTTAGCGTTGTCAGATATCCTGACAAAGTTGGTGCAATGTCTGCTTGTGGGAACTTAATATAGGAAATCAAGACATCACAATTGGCTGTCTCCCACTTGAACACATGTTGTTTGGACCCTTCAGCGAGAACTGGACCTCTGGTTTCTGAGGAGAGCACTGGGTGAAGTGGTGCTCTGGCTTTTCCCTGAGCTAATAAGGTCTCAGTAGACTGAGCCTCTAGGGGAGCGCTATGTATGCCTCAGGAACCCTTCTGTAGGGGCACGATGTCCTCGGCTTTATTGTGCTCAGTTCTCCCAACAGCGGTGTTTGCAAGGTATCCCTGAATGTGATGTCAACTTTAAATAATGTTTACGGAAGCTGAAGATAGTATTAAGATATATACAAAGCATCTGGCAGGTTTTATGTGACAAAAAAGGGGGATGAATTGCTGCTGCTCTGCTGGTGAATTCATCGTGATGCAAGTGATGAAGGTGGCAGTGGTCCTGAGAGATGCTTTTGCTCTATCACACTATACTGTGTTTCCTTTGAGGTAAGAAGCAGGTCCCTTTTGTATTCCAAGGAATGGCATATTGACTGTGTGGCTTCTGCCTAGAACAGCTCAGACATGCATTTCTTGTACAGGACTGGGCAAGTGTTTCCTGTAGGCCTCAGCAGATTTCCATGGAAGGAGATGCAGGTTTTGTTGACAAGCAACATCACAGGTTTAGTATTCTTTAAGACATATTTTAGTAGTTCCTTTTGGCATAATTTATGCTTGCTTTCTTAAATGCTGTGTGAGGTGAAGAGACAGTGGCTGAGACCATGAAGGTCTTTACCTGTTAAGTGAAAAAGGGGTGATGCTCTCTGTGGCAGCACAGCCAGCAAGAAGAGAGACTCTCTGATCAGACTCTTGGCTTTCCCCAGACTTCTAGTGTGATTTTGGGCAAGTCTGGCAGGGACAAATATTTCTTATTTTCTGGATAAGCAAATCTCTTTATTTCACTTTACCTTGGGCTTCCTTTTATCCACCTGAAAAATGGCGTAGATGATGTTCTGGAATAGGTACATCTGCTTTTTCATCAGGTTGTGGTGAAACACTGAGCAACTTCTCTGGGGACTTTCTGTGGTTGATTTGGGGAGGCTGGTGTTGCTGATGTCTTTAATGGGCTTGGTCGCTTGAAGGCTGGAGGGAGGTTAAAAGTGATTTGGCAATAGTCACAGCACAAGTGGGGCTGTAAGTTAGTGCCAGGCCTGAGCTCTGTTCCTGAAATGAAGGTGTCCAAGTATGGTGGGTCTCTGAGATAACAGAGCTAAAGGACACTTCTGTGCTGCTCCATTCCATCTTTGACCAAAACCATTACTCTTTGAGTGTTTGTTGGCAACTGACAAATGCATCAGAGCAGAGGTCTACATCATTAAAATAACTCGTGGCTCCCAAGAGTGGTATAGGGGAAGTTTGCCATGTATTGTGTCTTTTGGAGGGTATATTTGTATACTCATCACATAACCTTCTGGATTTTACTATATAGCCTGCTCTTTAAGCAGTGTGTACTGCTAAATTAAAGCAAACTCTGGCATGACATGTAGCAACAGTGAACACAAACCAGCCATGTTACACAGTAGCTGGGTTAAAAGAAAGGAAATAATGTGTAGCTGCAATGCTAGTGGCATACAGATAGATCCAGTGTAATCACTTAAACTGGAATTTACCATGGAGTCCAGCATCTCTGTGATGACACACAGGGAGTAGGATTCCCACAAGAAGAAGGGATCTTCACCTTGAAGAGTAGCACAATAGTGATGATTGAATAGAACTCCTGTAGCTGTTGTAGTAATGCGCTTCTACACATGGGCTTAAAAAAAACGGTACTATTTCTTAGGTGTGATTATTTTCTGCTCTGTAGTCTTGTCAGTGTGGCACTGACATGGAGAGAATGGGACTGGGCTAGATAAAATATTTTAGTCCTAGAAATTAAAAGAGAAAGCAATAGACTCAGGGCTGCAATGAATCAGAGCAATATCTGCTGTTTTAAATGAAATTATAACGTGCTCACATTACCTGTAAATTTGAGTTTAGTGACGTCATATGTTGCTCACCTTATTGCAATGTGGAGAAATATATTCAAATAACCAGTTCCTCTATGTCACCAGGATCAGTACATATAATAATGGCCAGGTATCAGTTGTAATGCTAAAATTACAGCAGGCTCAGATTGGTTGTTCAAAACAATTGTTATCCATGAGCCAACAAATTTAGCTGAGTCTTAACTTCATTAGCAGTGTCTAAATGCATTAGCCATATGCTCCTCAGCATATGGGTAAATACATAACAATTTATTTTCATTAGGGTTTTCCTACAAGTGCTGCTAACCCAGGCTCCACTAGAAATGTTTACAGCATGACAGGTCTCTTCAGATAAGAAGCTGGCCTTCTGTACAGCAAGTCATCCTGAAAGGGCAGCAAACAAGACTCTTCCCCTGACCTTTCTGACAGTAGGAAGGTACAGCTGCTGTGTGTCTGGTCTGCAGCTAGCTATGCTCAATTTCTGCAAGGTTTTATATTAAAATGAGTAATAGTGGACTTTGGAGAGCTGCCTGTTCAAGCATGTGCCATTTAATGCCTAACATTCATTGTGTGCTGACTTCTGGCTCTCTGTGGTGTGCCTTGGGCAGCATCACCTCCTGGTAGCTTTACCTGGATGTAAGACTTGTGACCCTCTACGTTCCTCCCCCTTCCTCCCCTCCCCAGGCAGGATGTAGAGATGAAATATAACTTTCAGTCCAAGATGGACTGAGTGTGAAATTGGGTCTTAGTCATAGGCCATAGTCAAGTGGATGCAGCACTGGGAAGGGCAGGGTGAGTTTGCAGGATGGGCACTGGGGCAGGGCTGTGAGGGCTCCAGCAGCTAAGGATGAGGGACAGATGCAAAAGCAGCTGTTGTGTGCTTGGGCTTCTCTTAATTTGTCAGAAATAAGTGAAACAATATTTTCTGGAGCACTGTCTTCTTTTTTTTTTTTTTTGGTTAAATATTTATGCAATTTGATTCAGAAATGCAAGTTGCCTAGATAGATGTGGAAGTGTAAGAATGGACCAGTATTGCTGGAGAGGTACAAAGATCAAAATTTAACCTAATTCTCCATGTCCTTAGAGGCCTCAGCACTTTTCTAAGTGTAGATGATAATGTGAAAACAGAATCAACCAAAGTTGGATTCTGATCAGGTTTGTCTGACAACTGACTGGGTTTGTTTTTGTGGTCAGTTTGTTTTTTTTCTTTTCTTTAAAAAAAATACTGACAAGTTTTTCAACAGAAAGTGTAAAAAAACCGTGTACTTTAAAAGCATGTACTTCAAACTGCATTTTTTTCTTTCTGTTTTTATCATGCAATACAGTGAAATCATATGAATGAGACAGTCTTGCCTTGTCTTTGTATTTAACTTTTAATTTTTTCTTTGTTATTAACCTTTTTTTCCCCTGCTTCCATTTTGTAATTTTAAAATATTTAATGACTTTTACTTTTGCCTTAATAGAAATAATCTAAAAGTGGAGTATTCTTTGGACAGTTGCACTGGTGCAATTTTAAATATTCAGGTAGAAAAAAACCCCTACTCTCTGAACATGAGTATGTTTATTTTGCCCTGTGACAAAAAGAAATAATTATAAGCAAGAGAAAAAGGAATTGAAACCTAGATATATGTTTAAAAATACACCCAAATACATATTTTCATGATAAATTATGCAGAAACCCCATTAAAATAATTGCAAATCATTCTTTACTATTTTATGAGCTTTCATTGTTTCTGTGCATTATATCTGATGGCTTTTTTTCAGTTCTGTACATATGTAAAACTGTTAACTTTTCATAGGTAGCATGATGCCAGAGGTGATTTAGGTAAGATTAGTGAAAGCTGGGCTATAGTAGTCATAAGAAGTCACATGTGATGATGAGTTAATGAGTTTAAGTATTCTCTAGGAGGCTGATTGGGACTTTGAACATTGTTATTACGTTTCTCTCAAGAAAAGGGAAAAAGATACATGGCAAGAGCAGGGTTTGGGGGGAAGGAAAAGGGGATGAGGACCCCCTAAATTTTAATTGATTGACCTTTATTTGCCTTTGTGTCTATATATTGGGAAGAAAGAGTAAGCCCTGGATAGCGTAAGGCACCTGGTGGCTCTCAATAGCCTACGCAAGAAGGTCAAAGAGATATGACCAAGAAATACGTGATCAATATATGATTTTTTGCAATGGTTACAGCTCATGAAGGAATGAACAAACCTACCTAGATCAGTTAATAGGCTGCAACTTACAGTGTATTGTGGAAAGCATGTGGCAAGGCAGCTGGAGGAAGGGTGGTGTTTGAGTAATCCTTCTTTGTGTTCCATACCTGAGGATAGTCTTTGACAGGAGTGTCTTGCAGCCAGGGTGGGATGGAAAAGGTGCTTGGTCACACACAAAGGGGAAATAGGAAAGCTTGGGGGAAAAAATGCTGCAGTTGGTAACCTTATACCAGAGGTCTCTATTAAAATAGAGTCTCATATAGGTCATGATAGATGGAATTAGGGCCCATGTAAGTATCTTGTAGCTATATTTGTGTTTATATTTTTCATTGCTTCTTTTTTTCCCCCCCGCAATGCCCCAGGGAGCCGTCTTGAAGACCTCATAAACGCGAGATTTCATTTTCTAATGCTATTTCATTTCCTGAATAGAGGACCTGCCATGAGAAGACCAGACCTCAAATTATAATAGCCCTATAAATAACTCCCTAAGGCAAAAGGAAAAAAAGAAAACCTTTAAAAGACAACCGCAAATGCGAAAATGGAATTGTTTGGGTTCTTACAGAACCAGACTAAGGAGCTCTAGTTAGGACATTGTTAATTTAGTGTAAAGTTCTTCTGGGTTTCCCTGTTTATCCCAGTGCATTGTTTACTTACAAAACTGTAAGTTCTCTGAGGTCTTTTACTTGAGTTTAATTTTCTACAGTGTTTTGACTTGTCTTTAGAGCCTGATAGAAAATGGGCTTTCCAGGTAAAATTGAAAACAATCCAACAAACTGACTAAAACGAATATAATCGCCAATGGAGTAAAAATAGTTCTGAAAAAGCAACTTTTTCTTCTTTCTGGGTGAAGTCGTTTTATTTCAGCAGACCTAGACTGTCTGCCTGCTTTCCCCTGGAAATCTGTGCAGAATTGGCACATCGACCAGAATAAAAACATTCCCGAGGAATCGGCATGTTCTGTCAAAACATTTGAACAGCTCCCGTCTCCCGGAGCACAGCACTGCTGCGGAGCCGGCAAAGGGAGTTCTGCATCGCACAGTGCTGGCTCCCCCCTCCCCAACCTCCTGTCTCAAATCCACCTTTTCATGTAATTATGGGTAAAGTGCTTCAGTTTAAGTTACATTTAGTTGTGGTGAGAGTAGAGAAGGAGGTTTGTGAGAGCATTTTTGCACTGTGACCTGTTGTGTAAGGACTGTCCTTTCTCTGTTCCCACTAAGGCTGTGTTGTATATGTGAGACAAAGTCCGGAAGGTAAGGCTGTAGGACCCCAATACCTTCCAGTAGCAGCCTATGTCGATGTACTGACCAGGGACAGCCTGGCTGCCTGGCAAAGCTGAGCTCCAGGAGATATCCTGATGAAAAGGGACAGGGATGCCTCTTGACAGATGCCTCTGTGCCATGCCTCTCACTGCTGCATGTCTCTCTGCTACATGTGAGCTCAACCTCCAGCTGCAAAGTTTAATCTCTGTGTTGTGGAGTAATAGTTTTTATTATTTTTTAAAGACTTAATTAATTAAAAAGAAAAGAAAACTGTAATCTTTAGCTAGAAGAAGATACACTGCAATTACAGAATGTAGCTAAGTAAAGTGTAGCTAAGTAAAGCCTCAACCTTTGCAGCAGGACACTGATTATTTTTGTTAAGTAGTATCTTAGTCTTCTGGCACTAGAATGAAGGGGAGCTCACTGGCAGACTTTACTTGGTATGAATGAGAGTGGCAAAATCAGGCCTGCAGCCAATTTACTGGAGGTGCTTTCTGTCTGGTATTGAAACCAATCATTTAGGAATGTAATCATTCTTGTTACCAAAATTGATATCTCCTGACTGACCACACCTAAAGGAGGTGGGATTTTTTTTATTACTTTTGCAGAATTTCTAGGCTGTTGCATGATAAGGCGTTGTGATAGACGGCATGCGGTCAGTGGTTTGAAACAAATCAAGATTTTTCTCCACATTGGAAAGAGCAATGTGTATTAATCAATACCTTACTGTGCTGAAGAACTAGCAGATGGTGTCCTTTAAGGCTGCACATGTGACAGTAGCTTGTTTGAATATCGTACCTACTTGTGGTAGCCCTGTCCAGTAGAAAAATCCTTTATAAAATAACCTAGAAGTAAACAAGGTAAGAAGGCAAGCAACTCTACGTATGTGCTTATTTTACTAAACACCATGGCACATGCACACATAGCAATTCAGAACTGTTTTGATTAAAAGTGGCATTGTTGAGAAATATGATGGAAAAGAATGATCTGTGCCAGTGCAGACCAAGGAGGACAGGGGTGACTTGTAAAGCACCCATAGCTCTGCTGGGGTTAGTGGCAGGAAGTGGGTTATAAGTGTGCATCTTACAGGCGATGAGTTGCAAATGTGCATTCCTAGCTCTATTTGGCATTGGGATGCACTGCCCAGGGAAGTGGTGGAGTCACCACCCCTGGAGGTGTGTAAGGAGAAGCTGGATGTGGGACTTAGTGCCATGGTCTAGCCAACACATGGTAGTGTTGGGACATAGGCTGGACATGGTGATCTCAGAGGTCTTTTCCAGCCTCAACAATTCTGTGATTCTGTGATTACTTATGCTCTGAGCCGGAAGGGCCAGATATGTTGTATGGACAACATGTTTAATCTGTGAATGATCATCCTTGATGGATCCCCTCCAGACAGTCCAAAAGTCACATTACTGGACCCCAGCCCACTTCACAGAGAAGGACAAGACCACCCAATCTAGTGCCTTTAGGGAAGGGAGAAGGTGAAATTATTGTGATCACTGTGATTAATAATTTCACATTTTATGCAAGCAGTTCTACAGTCTGTGGCCAAAATGCTTTTATACTGATGCCTGACCCAAGGCAGCTAAAGTCCGATTGTGGCATCTAAAAGCTTAATTAACCATATGATTCTAATAGGAGTTAAAAGGTGTTGTTACTTTCAGATGTTGCTGTAACTCATTTTGTTTAGTTATGTGATGTCTAGCATGCTGCGCACGTAAATTTTGGCCGTGAGCATAAACTATGCTGACAAAATATGAACATCTCTGGAACTGAGGCAAAAGCAATTCAACACATTATATGGGAGAGGAAAAACCTGTTAAAATCTTTCTAAGGACAATTATGGCAAATATACATTAAAAGGCTTTTAGACCTTGCACGATAACGAGCCCATCTCTTCCTTGGAAAGCTAACAAGCTGAAACAACAGTGTCAGGATTGAAGCCTCTCATATATTCTATTACTATTTGGCAAAGATCTGAGACTCAGGTTTGTGCAGACTTACCACAGGACAGTCACTGATTTGCTAAAAGCTTATCATCTGCAAAGGCAGACCTGGAGGAAAGGAAATGTTCTTCCAGTTTTATGGGCAAGGACACCAGGGGCTGTGGCTATAGCAGTTTTGCTTCACCATCCAACGGCTGGGTGCCTGTTGTCTTCTCTGGGCAGCGGAGCAGGGAGTAAGTGACTCCTCCGAGCTTGCACAGAAAAAGAGAGGTGGTGCCAAGACTTCTAAATGCATTTGTACCCAATGGGCTCTAGGGCAGAGTCACAATTGCTGCTGCCTTCTCGGAGCTTCCTGTTGCTGCAGGAAAAGTTTATGCTACATGGAGGAGGATAATGCCTCAGAACATTCCCCTCTGGTATAAACAAGCATCTTAAGTTGAGAGTTCAAATACAGCTTGCTTTTCTACTACTTCTGTAGTCAGTCTGGTAATTTTTGTTTGGCTTAGGAAAAACAGGAACAAGTGTTAAATTCATGGTTAAAATATTGCCTCTCTTCAGAGAAATTTGTTATCCTTTCTAATTTTCAGCAGGGAAAACTTGCTTTTGCAGCAGAGATTTTGACATTAAGTGTCTTGATAGAATAATAGGCGTGAGATGGATTGCAATCTATTGCCTCAAGACTTTGCCAATCATAAACTAAAATCAGTTAATGCATTGAGTTAAATCTTGCTATATTGTGCAATGTGCTAGTAGTATTAAAAAAATCAATCCAGAAAATATATTGATTATATTATCTCCATAGCAACAAACAATAATGGGATAATGTTAGCTTAATAATTGTGCTTTGTGAAAACCTTTCAGAATAATTACTGCATTGTGGTCTTTTCACAACGTGGAATGCAATAATGCTTCTTCCTTGACTGCAGTCACCATCAGCACTGCGTCAAGAGATGCTGTTTTTGTGTGCATGCATATGTATTCATGGGTAATTTTGCTCTGGGTGAAACAATTTAGCAGACTATTTTGGGATCCATTTTTAAGTGGTCAAGACCACAAATTGGCAATTGTTTTCTGTGTGGTTTTTTTTCTCCCACCTCCTCTGATGACTGAAACTGTAAAAACAGGCCATTAACATTCCTTCTCCTGCATCTTTCTTTACAAGGCACAGAGATTTTGACATGTAACAAAACTAAATGTCCAGCTACTCTGTTAAGGATTTGCTAGAGAGAGGAACTCTGCTCTAAAGACAGTACTTCAAAGCTGTTCCTTTAATTGAATTTCATTTATCATCCTCTAGAAATGACCTGTTCAACAAGAGCTAAAATATTTGCCTGTATTTTGGAGGACTTGATTCTCTTGTGCATCCGGCATTGTCATATAAATAACCTGAGATTGTTATGAATAAATATATATATATTTTTACATATAAGTGAGGGGGTGTGTGTACAACATTTTTAGCTTGAAATTTTAGCAAGAGAGTCGGAGGAATAGATATATACACTTTTCATCTGGGTCTTGCTTTTATTTTTACTTGTAGATCAACCCTGTGATTTTGATCTTGAATTAAAAAGAAGTGTTGACCCAAATCTGTGATGGAGAGGCCAAGTTTTTAGAGTGGTCAAAAAAACCCCACCAGTTTAGTCCCTGAATTGTAAGCAGCCCCTAAACCGTCCATTCTCTATGAAAGCCCTCAGGGATCTGGCAGTGGACCAGGAGTCCATTCATCTTCTGGTCACGCCACTATTTCCTGATGTACCTGTCGTGCAGGGGCTGGCTTTAGAGATGAGCCAGCAGAGAGTAGACCGCTGCCAGATCTTGCACCCGCAGGAGATTCTCCATGGCTTTCATAAGGTGCTCTATACTATCCTTAGTGGTGTGGTGGGATGCCCCTTTACTTCCCAGGGCATGAGTGGATGCCATGATCTCCAACGGTCACTCCTCTGGCCCTTTTCCTGGGGGACAAACACTGACGTTGGACAATAAGCTTTTAGCACCACTTCTTAACAGTGCATCATAATATTTTGATTCTTACTTCTGGGCAGAATTTGTCCTTCCCATGACTTATAATCTGATTTCTTACCATTTACCATCGAGGGGTCACCTCTTCTTTGAGGACCCCCAGGAGAAAGTCCCTGCTTTAGAACTACTGTTTACTGTATGTGACTGTCTTGGAGCCAGGAATGTGCTCCTCACCTTGGTACCATATATGTAAGAAATGCAGCATAGTGCAAGCACTATTTGTTTTCCATTTGAGATAATATCTTCATAAGGAGTGTAGTTATGCTGCTGTCCCATGCTCTTTTCCTTGACAGTGCCTCCAGGTTGTTGCTTTATGGGTAGGGTGTGATGGAAGGGCGGTTTTGGTCCCAGGCAACAGTCACTTTCTGCCAGTGGGCCAGTCTGCTAGAAATGTGGTTGATTCAGAAGGAAAGGGAGGAGCAGTAGTTGCTCTCAACTTTGTGCGTTGTGCCAAAGCATCTAGTTCTGTGTAGCTGTTGTACTGAACAAGGTGCCAAGCCCCTCTCTCCTTTTCTGGGTGTAGACGAATGCAGTTATGAAAAGGCAGCTAAATGCTTCGGTTCCTCTGGAAAATGTCTGGTATTTGCAGGTGTATAGCATCATTCATTAAAAAAAAAAAAAAAGGCCAAAAGCTTAGAGGGATTGACAAGGTGCTTTTTCAGATGCTGCTGCAGAATTTAGCCCTGAGTGGTGATCTAGAAACAGAAATGAATGGCTGACATGAGCCAATTCAATCCCCACCTCCAAAACCAAGCTCTTCTGTTTATAAAATTGCCACAGTTGAAACTGTGACTGTGCTTCTGCTTGGCACTCATTGTGCTCACCCCAGGTGCTGGCCAGGGGCCTTGATGATCTCTAGAGCTGTCCCAAATTCTCATTCCACTGCAGCCTCCTGTTTAGTTTTTAGTTTCCTTTTACTATCTCAGCTGCTACTGCTCTCCACAATTCTCTCTTGAGCCCATGCAGGGGTTGGCACTGTGTGTTTGTGTCTCGTCTCTGCCCAATCCCTTGTTCCAGAGAGGCTTGGTATGGCTTTCTGGTATGTCTTGTTTTCCATGCTTGGATCCTACCAGCTACCACGTGGATGACTTGGGCCTTATATAGCGTTTGGCTTCAGGGCAGCACATGAGAAATAACTTGCCTTATGAAAACAAGGAGACTTTGTTGAAATAATTATTTTATGATAGGCAAAGATTCAACTGCCTAGTGTGATGTGGCTGTTAGTTCCACAGCTTGCTTTGTTCACAAAGGGATAAAACTGTTCTGTTCTGCACAGGATCTTCACAGAATCACAGAATGTCAGGGGTTGGAAGGGACCTCAAAAGATCATCTAGTCCAACCCCCCTGCCAGAGCAGGATCACCTACAGTAGGTCACACAGGAATGTGTCCAGGCAGCTTTAGAATAGCTCCAAAGAAGGAGACTCCACAACCTCCCTGGGCAGCCTGTGCCAGTGCTCTGGCACCCTCATAGTGAAAAAGTTTTTCCCAATATCTTTGTGAAACCTCCTATGCTCCAGCTTGTAGCCATTGCCCCTCGTCCTGTCATTGAACATCCCTGAGAAGAGCCTGACTCTGTCCTCCTGACACTCCCCCTTGACATATTTATAAACATTTATGAGGTCACCCCTCAGCCTCCTCCTCTCCAAGCTAAAGACCCAGCTCCTTCAGCCTCTCCTCATAAGGGAGATGTTCCACAGCGGTTTAGGATAAGTCTGTCCCACATAGAGGACTCTTGGTCTTGGGAGCAGGATGAAGTATTCAGAGCGTTTGTTCCTATGGCTAGGGTGGAGATGCTTGTAGTTCAACAGCCACATGCCCCTCAAACCCTGCTGAATGTATGCACTCACCTCGAGGCTTGTGTGTGTCAAGCTGACTTGTCTGTCCTTAACCTTGTGGCTTTTACAGAGGTGCCATGTGATAGGCGGTCCTAAAAAGGGACCTGCCATGCCTATGCCTGGCCTGTCCATGCTACAGATAGCAGCATGCTCTGTTCTGCATCAGAGTCCAGTGCAATCTATAGGCACATTTTTCTCCTTTAGTACTTGAAAGCCTGCATCCATACAAGGTGGGAGTTAGACTACAGGAAGCTGGGCTTGTCCGGCTATGTTAAAATACAGAAATAGTCCTAGTATCTTTCAGTAATGCATTAAGTGACACGACTAATGTCTGTCACGTGTAATGCTCTCTCCAGGTATCTTCCCTTGATGGAGTACTCTGCGGGCTGCCTAGTGCTCTGATTTGGGCAGTGTTTTGTGTCTTACTGTCATCATTATAACAGATCGAAGCTTAGGTCTTGAACACAGATGGACTTTTTGTTAATCTTTAGTTCTTTCAGACATCTATTTCATAGTTTTAGACTTGATGGTCACAGATAATTAAGCGGCACTGTTTTCATAATCAGTTCATAAACAATGATAGAGATCCCTAGCACTACACAAAGGAAATGTCTCTTAGGAGGCCAAGATATTATCATCCACTGAATAAATAATACTGTTTCCTAAAGCTGAGGTTTTCCTGAAACCCACCTATCTAAATAGTATCCACTTAGGCACTAGTGAGCAATATAAGATACCCTAGAGTTTGTATCAGAAAAGAAAGTTTAAACACTATCATCCTAATTCTGTAGGTTAAGGTGTAAGAATTGCACGTGGACATGTAATGATGTTAGTACTTATTTCAACGTCTCTCTGCACTTTGTGGCACTCAAGAGACACTTGCAAAATGGAGTTAGTTAATATATTTTATTCTTAAAAATGGCATTTCCATAATCTGAAGGAATCTGCTTTTGGTGGATCATAGGAGGAAGAGGAGAACACTCTTCAGAAGTGGAGAAACTCCTTGGAGAGAAGAAAACCAAACCAGTCTCCATTTGCCTTTCTTGGGAAAGAAGACAGCTGTCATTTCTCCAAATGCCAATTTGTTGTGCTCTAAAACAGTGCTGTGTCGTCAGAGTACTCCCAAAATGTTTTTTTCCTTAGATTTAGCTAGAATGTCTGTCCTATGAGAAGTTGTTTCCATTTCTTTAAATTATGCAGTTACTACTTTACTTCCCTTAAGGGAGGCCAGCAGAGGAAACTAATAAAATTCATTTACCATTAGTAAGATGTGCTGAATGCTTACGCTAATCCATGTGAGAGACATTGAGCACACAGTGAAAATGCACGCTGCAGAGGTCTTCTGTTGCACAATGTATTCCCTCCTATAGAGAGCACTGTAATTCTCTGTTTTCCTGTTGTAATTTGAGGATGTAGTAATATTAAGAAAGGCAACAACAATGGTTAGCGATCCAGTGGAATTACATACAAGAGGAGATTGTGTAGGAGAGTATTACACTCAGTTTGGAAAGAAGACAACTTAAAAGATATTTAGTAGAAATTACATACTCTAGTAAAAAAAAAATCCATCATTCATTTCTCCCTTTTTTTTCTAGTTTCTTGACTTATAAATATATGTTTATCACAGGATTAGAAATTGCAGTGAGTCTGTAAGACCTCATATGGAGCCTGTCACGAACACACATTGCACAAATTGTATTTCTCTTTGTACATGTCTTCATAATGACATGTTTTCTGTTTTTGATAAATGTTCCTAGAAGCCTGAATAGGTGTCTTCTGTGACATTTACTATTAAGTAAAATAAGGGCCTAGCAAGTTTAAGTGTTATCTAGACAATAGTCCTAATAAAAATAGTAAGGTTGCAATTATAGCTCTACAGCAGATATAAACAAGGTCTAACCTAATGGCAGGCAACTTTTAAATAGATAAAAAGAAATAATATTTTAGCCAGCGTAATCAGTTTGGCGAATTCGTCATTGTAAGAATCAGGGAGTCAAATACAGCAGCTGGAATAATTTGAGGATCTGGATAATTTTATGACTAATTACATTTGTAGCTATGCATATTATGATAAGAGTAATTGAACCTTTAGCTAACAGTTGTGTGAGGAATAAACCTCCCTCTGAAGCATTTTAGAGTTAACTGTCCATGTAGGGTTGTTTTCCTCTTGCCTTTCTCCAAAGCCTTAGGCATGTAATATGTCTGAAAGTTAAGAAATAGATCAAATTTGTTGATATTCCTATCTCATATACTGTCTGTGTTTCTGTGGCAGAGAACAAATGGTTTTGTTAAGATACCAAGAAAGGGGACTCAGAAACCTGCAACTTGTTTCTGGCTCTACTGTTGACTTCTTATGTGGCGTTTGGCAAATTGCTTAATCTTTTGTGCACTTCCAACTCCCTTCCTGTGACAGATGGACACTTGCCATCCCATACATGTTGCGAAAATTAAGTTTGTAAAGTGAAATTAGACCAAAAACAGAAAGGCAAGAAGAAAGCAAGTATCTCATTGCGGTACACCAAATTAACGTATGAGGCCATATCTATTTGGGAATGCTTTGGAAAGTCAAGGTGAATCAACTAGAAGCACAAATGCAACGTGCACATTGGAAGCACACTAAATCTTTTCCACAAGAAGAGTTTCTCTTGCTCTGGAAGTGGCTCTGTATCACCTTGAAGGGCTGACATAGATGGGCTGAGTTATTCATCCTGCACTCTATTTTTTTGTCTAAGTGTCCACTTCTCTCATGTGCCTCAAAACCCTCCTTAAGGTTCTTGCCCCTACTGTTCTGACTGAGAGGTGTTCTAAATCTTGTTATTTTCATAGTCAATAGCTTTCATCTGGTTTCTAGCAACATTTATCCATGGCCAGTTTATATCCATTTGATCTTTTGGTAATCCAGGCCTTTATATTAAGCAGATATTTTTCCATCCCTGATGATTACTCCCAGTAAATTTATAGACAGCAAGCATGCCTCCTCCCTTTGGTCTGCTAAAGTGAACCTTTGGTTTGCTAAAATGAACTCTCCTAATTACGACTTGTAAGACAGGCCTGCTGTTCCCTGAGGATCCTTGTAACCCTTTTCTCCACACGGTCCGTTTTTAATTAATTCCTTTTGAAAGGGGCTCATCAGATTTGCGTGCAGCATTCCAGAGAAAGCATATCCCAGATATTCTGTGTTTTTAGTTTCTAATCAGACTTGTCATGTGCCTGATGTGTCCATCTGGGATTTTCACTTCTCTGTTATTTTCAGATAATAATCCACCACTGCAGAAATACTCAGAGTTGTCCTCTAAGAATGCAAAGCTTTGCGTTCAACTAAAGACTCTGTTGCAGTTGTTCAGGTTCTTTAGGTCATCCAGTTCTTCTGATATGACAATCTCAAACTCTGACTGCTGAGGAAAGAATTTATCTTTCAACCCAGAACGCCAAATGTACTTCACTAAGACCTGTCTACTTTTTGTGCCAAAGTCAATCCTCAAAACATCGAATGAGGTTTGTCCCAGGACTGACCCTCAAGAAATCTGTGTTTCCTCCTTTCATCCCTGTACTTTTTCTTTCAGCTCAGTCCATACCCATTCCCCTATATGTTTATTGTCTCTCAATTTTTATTTTTTTAAGCCTTTCACCCTTTTAGGTGTGATGCTTGTTCACCTGTTACCAGACCAAATGCATTACTGAAATCTGTGTACATCCTCCATTGTTGCCTCACCTAGAAAATATGTTATCTTCCCAAAGAAAGATAACACTCAGCGTATCCCATTTCCCTGTTCCTCTTTCCATCAGGTATTTGCTATGGAGTATGGTGCTAGGTTGTTACCAGGGGGCCAGAAGTGCTGCCTGAGGGACTGTGAACTGTCTGCAGCTGCTCCGTCCAGCCATGCCACTTACACGATGTTGGTGCTTATGACTCAAATGTTTAAAACATATGGTGGGCTTTGTGAGAAAATTTGAGGACTGTGTGTCCCGTGCACTGAGAAATCTTGCATGCTATTGAGGTCAGGCTCACAATTGTGCATTTACTTACTTGGCTTCCCCTCCTTCCCGCCGACTCTTCGGTTACCAGCCTATTAGAATCGGCCGTTAACCTGGTTAATGGGGAGAGACAGCAAATACCAGTAAGGATGATGTCCTTTTCTTAATTCCCTTTTGGAAACCTGACTGTTTTAAACTGTAAATGTCTCAAGAAAAGGCTGAAAAAGGTCCAAAACGTTGTCTTACTTTTGTAATGCTGGCACACGCAGGCAGAGGAGAATGAGATGAGGCTGTCTTCTCCTTAGAACTTCACTAGTGACTGATTTTGGGGGGTGAAAGGGTAGTGCTCTGCCAAAACTGCCCAGGTGGCTCCCAGGACAAGAGGAAGCGCCTCAAGTTGCACCAAGTGAAGTTTAGATTAGATATTAGGAAGAATTTCTTTATGGAAAGGGTTATCAGACATTAGAGTGTGTTGCCTAGGAGGTGGTGGAGTCCCCATCCCTGGAGGTATCAAAGAGTCATGTAGACACAGTGCGTAGAGATGTGGTTTGGTTGAGGACTTGTCAGTGTCAGATTAATGGTTGGACTCTATGATCTTAAAGGTCTTTTCTAACCTAGGTGATTCTGTGAGCTGCTTGTGTGCAGCCTTTGGGGTGTTGAATCAGCTTGACTGAATCATTGTGCCATCTAATCCTTTTGGGTGACGTGATTCATTGAGGTGATATCTCAATGCCATCTGATCCTATGTGTGATATGACTCATTCCCAACACCCTCTCTGACCAGGGCAGGTGATGGACAGCAGAAGGAGAGGAGGTTAATGAAAGGTATGGGGCAGGAGCAGAGAGAAAGGAAGGACTTGAGCACTTTCTCTGAACAGTGATACGACAGATCCGTGTTCCAGACAGCAAGGGCTAACACAGCACATGAAATTAAACTTGCCCACTTAGTCTTTATTAAAGACCTGAAAAGGTAGAAGGAAAAAATTTACATTTTTTTTTGGTATTTAGTTCAGGTAATTTTTTTTTAATTATGTAATGAGAACACATTGTCCAAATTTTCATATGCAGATTCAATTAGTGTTCAGTTAATTAGCCTTTACAGATGAGGATTAATTTAATTACGTAACACTAACCTCTCTTAATAACTATTAAGGGTAGGAAGGCTGCTTTTAATAAATTTGGAAGGGCTATATGTGTTTTTTAAAATCTGAAATGGCATACACATAAATTAAACCAAATTACACACAGAGGACAGCCACTAAGGATAACTATCAAAGACAACAAACTATGGACATGGTTCAGAATCAGGCTGGTTAGAAGTTCATGCTGTTTTCCTCTTCTTGTCTGATGGCATCCTAGTGTTTCCTCTAGGAGTATTACTGGAGATAATGTACAGTCTGGGGTTGTTCCTTCAAAGTGGGCTGCAGTCTGATACAATGTTTCTTTAATTAAATACTAGCTGGTATTTAAAATAAATAAGTAAATTTGGGTGCTAGGTTATAGGAGTTGTTTTCTTCCAGGTGTCTAAGGAAAAAAGATGTACATCTCATTGAATACTAAAAGTCTGATCCATAAATGTCATTAATTTTCATAAATAACTGTATAGATTTTTGACTCAATATGAGATGTGCACTCAAGCAATGATGCAGTGCTTATTAATATCACAGTGAAAGAGAACATCATGTCTGACTTACAGGGTGGTGAGGGTGGAACATATATGGGACTAGTGATCCCATATATGATCTAGCATCTTTGGCTCCCAAACCACAGGTTTGAATCCAGGCTGTCTTGGTAAGTGGCTGACGTCAGGTAATATGTGATGCTTTGCAGAAAAGGGCAACAAAAGAAGCATTTTTCCATTGGCTTTTGGTAATGTTTCTCACTTGCAGTGAATTTTGATGGGCACACCATATACATCTCCACATCCAGCTTTTGTGGCATCCCGTACACTACTCAATTCAACGCCGCTCTCATTGCATTCTGGAAGTTACTTTCTTGATGCCGTGGCCCTCTTCAAACTATTTTATCTGTTGACCCTTAAGGTCTATAGCTATGGTTATAAACCACATGATCTGTTTTCCAGCTGCAGCAAGTCAAAATGTCACAAAGCATCTTCCATGCAGTCTGGGTCGCTTTAAGCCTGAGCTTAAGCTTAAAGTCACTTGAGTCCCCATTTGCAGCCATGAGATCTGCAGGTATTGAGAAACTAATAAGAGTAGGTTGGATAATAGCTCATGTTAGACACCCCAAAATTGAAATGCGTAGTTCTACTGCTTTCTTCTGAAAACTTGGGCTTAGTGCCTACACCCATCTTCAACAAGGAGGGAAGGTGACATTGCTGCAGACTTCTTCCTTGCTGTGAGGAAGTAGCAAGGTGAATATGTAAAAAGGAGGAAATTCCTGAAGGGTCTGTCCTGAAGTGGTAGAATCTACTGAAAAAAGGAAAAGGGATGCTTGAGCCAACAGAGTCCTTTCTAAAGCCCTTTCACAGACATATTACTCCAGACTCAGTGTTCAATATCTCAAGATAGATGGTTGGCAATGACCAGGGTTCATTCTGGCTGATGCAGATACAAATCTTGTTCCCTTCCATAGGGGTTGCACCTGTATTCCTGAGAGAAGGATTTGGTCTTGTGGGTGGTTCTGCCCGCAGATGCAGCTCATGATACGCACTCAGAAGAAGGGGAGAATGCACATTCCTTGTCAGGAGGCAACTGCCAGCCATGTAAATAACGAAGCCTTCTGGGTGTGCAGCAGTCAGCCCACTTGAGCTGCTGTTTCCATGGTACACCAGATGCTGTAAAATGTGCTTCCTTCAGGGAAAGAAGCTTTTCATACTTCCTGTATTATCTTGTCTGATAATGGGCTGTCATCAGGCTGCTACCTCACTGTGGGGGCCACATGCAGCAAGTTACCCATGCCCCAACCCTTTTCTCAGTTGTTGATCATGACAATTCATATTCTGCAGCTTCCAAACAGGAAAACATGGGTGATTTTTCTGACTTGGAAAAGCCTTACTTATGATGCTCTTACACTTCATTGTTATGAGTGACTGTTCAGTGTACTACAGATCCTCCTGATGGTGCCCTCTTGTAATACCGTGCATTGTGTTGATTTTTAGTTTCCCCCCGTTTTCCTAAAAAATAAGAAAACATATGTTTCCATTTTGCGCTTCCTAAACCCTACATTGCTTCAATATAGCTTCCGTCTTGCGGCTGTTTAACCCACTGAGTGCCTATCAGCAGGCACCCTTTCTGAGTTCGCTTCATCTCCTTGTGCTTACCCCCTGGGTGATCTTGATTCAAAGAGAGGTCTCTACCTCCATTTTCTTCTAAAACAGCTGCTGTTGGTGAGCAGGTGCTTAGTTATCCTGTAGGTCCTAAGTACAATTGCAATTATAAACCTGGACAAACCTGCAATAATGGGCCTTGGAGCAGATCGACCTTGACTAGTGTAAATAAGTTACCAAAAGTGCTTAAGAGGCTTGCTGTCCTTCCAATATGACTCATAGGAGGAGGATGTTTTCAAAGTACGTGTCTGCTGGAAGCCATGATCAGGGATGATGCTGGAAAACTGGCAGAGCTGTGTGGATGCAGCATATCCCCTGACTGTGTACCGAGACCATCACAGGTTCATTGCCCTATCTCATGGCTATTGATAAGAAACACATGTGCCTTCATACTAACCCAGCTTCCTCCAGCTGAAAGGTGTATCTTGGTTTGTGTGGGATGCACAAACACACTCATTCTGCCTTGCCTGTGCTCCAGCCACCGCTACCTCTCAGGGCTCTGTGTGAGCTGTTTGTTCTTCTTTCCCACAAGACCTGCTCCTGGTGCTCACCATGTCTGTGAAGAAGGGGGCCAGGATAGCAGTGGGTCCCAGGGCTGGGCAGGGGAGGCAGGCAGGGGTGTGTATGCGTGTGCAGTGCTGCAGGATGTGAGAGAGCATCCTAGAGCGTGGAGAACAAACCCTGTTTTTTACTCTAGAGTTTGCTCTAGAATCATAGAATTGTTTATGTTGGAAAAGACCTTTAACATCATCGAGTCAAATCATTAACCTAGTAATGCCTCACAAACTCTCCCAGACACTTTTCAACTCCTTCTCTGCCCCCATCCTACAGGCTCGTACTTCTCACGCTGGGGAAGAAAAACTAAGTGTGGTTAATTTTAAGCCAGTGCAATCATTTAGGAGACCTGGAGGTGGAAAACTGGTTATTGGTTAACAGGCTTGATTTGAAATGTGTTCTGCCTGACCCCTCTGGTGTAGTGAGCCAGGAGCAGCGCTTCCAAGAAGCCGGCTTTCTGGAAGGCTTTTTCACTGAATCATTTAAAGCCTAGGCTTCTTGTAAATGTTAATATCCTGCTGGCTCGCTGGAATGCAGCTGGTGGGTACAGCAAGTGCAATACCTACGTGCGTGCTCACAATCCAAAGCAAAACTGAGCAGGCGAGGTTCAGGGATGTCCTCAGTGAAGGCTCAGGCAAGGAGGAAGGTGGGCTGGAGGGCAGACCGGCTTCGGCCTCATCTTGCAAGAGTGGAAACCGCTCTGCCCTGTGTCCAATAACCATTGTGATACAGCAGTGCTGTGCACCCTGTGCTTCGACTCTGCCTGGTGACCTCGAGCCGTGCCCTGTGTCGTGCTGTGGTTCGGCACGGTGTGAGCATTGGCTGTGGGTTCTCGTGGACTGGAGTCACTGTCCCCAGGCAAAGAGGTTGGAGAGCACCGGTGAGCTAAGCCTGATTTTACACCGGCTTAGATGGCTGCCTGGAGAGTAGTGCTGGTGGTGGTGGTGGGAAATCTGGACCCAGGATTTCCCTTTGCCTCAGCAGGGGAAGGCAGTAGGCAATATGTGCAACATTTGAAATAGTGGCTGAAATCCTGCTACTTCCAAAGTACACCGCTACAGTGGTAGCGAAATGAAAGTCAGTGCCTTTTTGAGTTAGCTGTATGTTGCAAAGGCTTTGTCCAACTTAGTTTGTGTGTGGTAATGGATGAGGCTTTTCTGTTTACCTTAGCAGTAGGATATTTAAGTATGTTTCAGGTAAAAATATCTCTCTATATTTTTTTTCAGGAAATCATCTAAACCACCTCCTTAATAATTTTATCTTCAGTGTGTTGGACTTGATGATCTCAGAGGTCTTTTCCAGCCTCAACGATTCTGTGATTCTGTGTTCTCTCACACACCATCCAGTGCTTTAGCTTTTTGTAGTTTAAGGAAAACTTAGATTTCTTGCCTTAACCTGGAGGCATACTGTCCTGAAGAATAAACATATTACAAATACAGGATTAAAAACCAAACAAACTAAAAAGCACAACTGTATTAAGAATAAAAAACAATTGAAGGGCTCTATAGGAAGAGGACTACAGGTGGTGGCAAGTGCTTACCTAATTTGGGTGATAAGTTAGCACCCAAGGGATAACTACTTTTGATTAGTAGATTTTTATTTTTTATTTTTTTGCTTAGTGCTGTATAATCCTCCTAAAGCATATACAGATTACATGGTCTTGTTTATTTATGTCTGCAGTTAATGTATTTACAATAATATATATTGTTCTAGCTAATATTCTGTAGCGTGTCATAAAAAATAAGAAAGATTCAATATGAAGATAAGTATTCTAGTTTGTTAGTGAATTTTCTCTGAAGAATGAAGATAGATCACAGTAGTCTTTCTTGAATTAATATAAATGCAGATTAATGTAGTCAAATGTGTTATTTTTCCATAGACAAGTTTCAAACACAATGCAGTATGATTCTCGGATATCTCAGTTTTGTTAAAACAGATGTTTTCTATTTTTAGTTTTGGGGCTACATTTTGAACACCTTCTTTCAGATTAATCAGTTTGAATGCATTTAGGACATTAACAGTTTATTATAGTGGCAGATTTATTTGGATAAATGAATACCAATTTTCATCAATTATGAAAATGAAGCAGAGTAAAAATTGTAAAAGTTTTTTAAAATAAATATGCTTACTGTTCTGCTGAGTGTCCCAGGTGACTGCCTCATGCTAAACTTTAACTTTGAAGAGTTTTTTGGTTTTTTTTGGGGGGGGGGGATAATGTGACTAAAACCAAAACAAGACAACCTTTCCACATTCCCTCTGTTTCTCTTGTGTGCAGGAAGTCATATTCTTATTCTATTACTAATTTATCTATCAGCTTTTCCATCCACACACATACCAGAAGAAAAAAAAATGAGTTAGGATCCCAATCATGAAATTAGTTTTTCTAAAAAAAAATAATCACGAAATAGTTACATATTTTGGAGTGTCAAACCCAGATAAAAATGTGTTTTGTGGCTTTCCAGGCCTTTTTTAGGGGATTGGGATTTTTTTTTTCCAGTTATTGTTTCTAGACCACTGTCGCAAATCGACAATGTGAGAAAGGTGAGGCTGTGAGTTAATACCACGGTTCTCTTATTTTGAGGGTCAAAATATTGGTGTAAGTGTAAGCAACACTGTATAATAGAGTTTCTCTTAAGTATTGTTCTGAAATACTCTGTTATTTTTATCTTGTCTAGGGGTTTTGGGAAAACCACACAAAACTCATAACGGAATATGGACCTGTTTGTGGGTAAGCTTGGCAATGTCATTAACTTTTTTCTTTTCTGGCTTTTGCTGTTGGATGGGAGAGGAAAATCTACCAAGAAAAGATGTTCATCAAGATGCAGAGTGCCATGTTTCAGTCTGGGGGACAGAGGTGGAGGTTGTTTGATATCATGTGGAAGGTAACCTTGGGATATTTTAGTTTAGCATTTGGTGTTGGAATTCATTCATCTCTTTCTAATTTTAATTATGCACACAGAGTTTAGTCTTTTTTAGAACTGTACAAAGCTACCAGCCTTCAATATTCTCTTTTCATCTGCATATTCTTTATACTTATGGTGAATAGTGGAAATAATAATTTATCCTCTTAAAAATTCTCCTCAGTTTATGAAATAGTATGAATTTGGTTCAGCTGTTGCTATCTATATTTATGCAAATTTCCTAAACTTAAAATACAATGAAGTACAGATTAAAAATGAGGCATTCCTCTCTATATAGCTCAGCTGTGCTATCTTAGCAGTTTATTAGGAGTAAAGAAGGTTTAAGCAGTATATCCCTTCATACAAGCCCTTCCACATTTCTGCAAATGTCATTTCTGTTCCAAGAATTACTTTCCAGTTGTCGTCATTCTAAGTGGAAATGTTGTTATTTCATGGCAGCTTCTATTGTTGTGGTCAGTCGGTGTTTCTATCATAACTATTATTTCAATATATAACTATCAAGCAACATCTACAAAATAAATATGTCAATTTCTCTTTTCATGTGTTCTGCAGGGGGTTTAAGACACTTGTAAGAGAGCATATATGAATGTGTGTGTGCATATTTGATCATAAATGATACAAATATGCTTTGTATGCTCTTCCAGCAAAAAAAGTGCTATTGGGGAGGTCAGGCTCAGTCATATAAAGCAATTGATGCTCCAGTCACAGACGCCTTGTGGCATTTATGGTCAGTCCAAAGGACAAAGTGATGCAAGAAGTGATGGAAATAATGAATTCCAAGAGTTAGGTACTTGTCTCAGATGAAATAATACAGTATTTCGGCTGGCCGGGAATGGAGAAGGATATTCATTAATGCTGTGGCAATTTGTGTATTGTGTAACAAATAGAAAATGACTGAGGCTTATTATCTCCATGACCTTTGGTGTGATGCCCTTAAATGACAATAATGTAAGAACACTGGCATTCATTCCTCAGTGTATTTCCCTCCTTATTACTATCATGCCTGTTTTTTTTCTATACTGAATTCGAGACAAGTTGCTACTTAGTCATCTGTCTGCTCACTTGGCCAGCTAGATGCTATGTCATTGGATAAAGAGATGTATAATTACAGTGTGTGAGCAGATAGATAGAAAGTTACATTTTTCCAGTCTACTCACCGCTATTAGGGCATGAAACCTCTGGAGACTTGTGTGGGCTGCAAAGCTGGATGATGGTGGTAGTGGTCAGCCCAGGACCATTCTGCCTCTTTGGATCTTGTAGATAGGAGGAGTGGGCAAATTGAGCACAACTACGTCTCATTTATTGCATGCATGAGAATCCTCAATTTGTGAGGAATCTAGGAGACTGACAGAGGAAATAATGCTGCTTTTTAATACCTCCTGGGAAAACAAAGCTGGACTCAAAACATTGTCAGGCTTGAGGTAAGCTTTATTTGTAGTTGGAGGGAGGATATTTTAAAACCTGGCTTGCAAGATGCTGTTCAATAGGTGTGATATGTGTCAGGGGGCATTTATCACAGTCCTGTCAACTAAAGAAATTTCTTCTCTTTCCCAATGTGATTCTTTCTGTGGTTCTTTGAAATAGGCAGTAAATGGTAGATGTGTTTATGTATATGGTCCCAGCAAAGTATTGAATCTGGCAGTTGGAAGAAGACGTGGCATTTTGCTTTTTCCAGATTGAAAACTGCTTTCCAATAAGCATAAAGAGCAACGATCTTTATTTCTACAGTGGTGAAGTGAGTTGAATACAGATCTTTGAAACTGAAGCCTTTTTTTCTTTCTAAGGTCACTTGAATAGTCTGAATGATACCATCACAACTGTTTTCTTTTGTGTGTGAATTGGTTTCCTTGACAACAGGATGTCAAATCAACTTTTCAGCTTTAATCAAGTCAAAACAATATATCCCTTCCATTCCAAAAGGCCTCAAGTCGTAGAGAATTATTTCAAGTAAGGCTTTTGTAGGTCACAAAAGCATTTTTTTCCCTTTACTCCAGTGTGCAGATCCAAAGGAGAGGTGATGGTATTACTCTTTTATAGAGAGAGACAATGCAAATAGTCTTCAGTCGTGAGTGTGTGCTGTGAAAACTGACTGTTTTCATAAAGAGATGGCCCAAGATGGAGACCTGGGCAGAAACAAACAGCTCTGTTTTGGTTCAAAAGCAGAGTTGGAGGATTTCTATTCAATGGGATAATCCAAGCCACTAACATGACTTTTGAAGAGATCTGGCAACACAGTGCTAGTCTTTGGCTCAGCTATAGTTTGGAGTACCTTCTTTAAAAATACTTCATCTAAAATATGTGTACCAGTTCTTCATAACAAAAATAAAAAGGGAATAATATCCTATTTGGAAAGCAATGTACTGATACACGTTAAGACTTGTTTTGAATCTTCCTTTTATGGTAAGAGTTTTGCAGAAAGATAGTCCTGGTTTCTGTGGAAATAAGAGGCTTACATGACTTAATTTTTGGATTAACTTTCATGTTTCAATACTCTGTTTTGCCCTCCACCATATCCAGTTGTTCCATTTTAATTGTAGATTGTGGCTACTGATTGGATATAGATGGTGAGGACAGAGTTTCTGGGCTCAAGAGGAGAAATAAGTGGGAGAGTATACTTTATGGAATCAGAAAAGCAACTCCTAAAACGTGAGTAGAGCTGTAGAGAGTAGAGGCAGTGAGTTAATTTTTATTTTACATAGAATCATAGAATCATCATAGAATGACCTAGGCTGGAAGGGACCTTAGAGATCATTTTAATCCAGCCTCGCTGTGGCCAGGGACACCACCTGTCAACTAGATCAGGCAACACATGGGGGCCGAACAGGAATCGAACCCGCGACCTTAGCGTTGTTAGCACCATGCTTAGCTACATCATTATGACTTCACAGCACTGTAAGCATATATGGCTGATTTGGAGTTGGAGAATAGTGCCAAAATAAATAACATATCCTTGGCCCAATAAAACGCTACTAGTGAAGGAAGAGAAAATATGATGCAGCCCCAAACAGGCAAGTGATTGCTTCTGAGATGAATGAACCTATTCTGCCTTCAACTGTAGCAATGTATTTGAATATGGGGAAGAGTGTGGAGTTCATAACACAGTCCTCACTATGTACAATCAAGGATTAACCACAGATTAAAATTCAGTGCAATTTGTAGGGTGCCACTCTTTCTGCATATCCTTTCATGTCTGAAACAGCCTGCGTCAGGTCAAACCTTCTTCCTTCAATTGAACTCTCAACTTCAACCTACTGTGCAAAGTCTGAAAACTACGTAGTGGAGTAGGTGTGAAAGAGGACAACAACAACAAAGTAAGGCAGAGGTGAAGAGGAGTGTGTCTAGGAGTAGCAAGAGGATGCAGCTTGGGTTAAAACACCTAGAAAGCAGAAGAAAATCAGGGTGTTTGAGCTCATGGTTGTCAGGCTGTGAATCGCAAAGGTAACAAGCTCAAAATCTGCGTTTTCTAGAGGGAAAGAATTAATGAGAACATTTCTGACAAAATCCAGTTGTAAATCATTCTTCACCCCTAATAAAACCACCAGTAGCAAACTGCATCTACCCATGCTGAGCCTTGGCTGGGGACCAGCAGAAGCGTACTGGGATCAGCAGAGAAGGCATGTTAAGCTGTAGGTACTCCTGAAGCATCTCGTGAACACACAGATGTGAATGGAGCTCTATTTTTATATAGAGAGTATCATCTTGTTTTGTCATGCGTTACTTCAGTATGTTTTTAAAGTAACACAGAGAAAGCAACCTAAAATAAGATAGGCGATTTTCCTGAAGGTGTCTATGGGATTACTCCATGTCTTGTCTGTGGGTGGTGGTTTTTTTCTTTTCTTAAAGACTTCCTGACATTTCTTAAGTGATTTTCTAATAAGTCATTATTGGAACCAAGATCAAGCCTGGTCATTTAAATGATTGGGTGGTTTAAAAGATTAGGATAGATCATGGTGCCAGTCACTAACTTGAAATGTGTCCAGGGGTGAATTGTGATTGTAAGCTATGCCGGCAGCTGACAGCTTTTCGGAAGTCTATGGAGCCAGAGTTGGTTCTGTCTTGTCACTTGACTTCTCTCCCAAAAAAATGTTGCTGCAGGTGGCACTAGTTAGCATTTCTGCAGATAAGTCCATAGGCAAATAGCTGTGGACAAGAAACAGGCTTTTCTCAGTGATGCCCCTGCCCTTTGCATCACATCTTCCTTCTGCCCGCGCCAGACACCACAGGGCAACCTAAGGTGGATAGGGACAGGATCTCCTCCTGCAGGGAACAGCTGATGTCTTTGTTATGTAGTTAATTTACCAGAGGAATTAGTGTCTTTATTTCCATTTTAATTTCACAAACTCTATTTTTTTAAAAAAATTTTTTTTAAGCTCTCTGTTTCTAGCCTTATTCTGCTTTATGTTAAAACAGTAATAACACAACAGGTATTTTCATCTTGATCTCTGAAGGTTTATGTAAAAAAATAATTTAGTTTTAAGAAACAATCTTACCCTTTTGCACTGAGACTGTAATGGACTTAGTACCTCTCCTGTGGTCCTTCCTTTATTTTGATATTTTAAACAATTTTCATATTTCAGCTAGAGAAAATCATACCTGGGCAAGGATATGGGGGAGAGAGGAAAAACAGGCTTCCTATTTATGATCCATAGCTCTTCATAATCTCTGTTTCATGTTTAACCTCATAAAGACTTTTGGTAATCTCACTTGCCTGGATTTTTGTTTTCTTAAAGAGTGATATCACTGTTCAGCCAGAGTCAAGTCTTTCATATTCTATCAAGACTTTTTCATCACTGTTATGTCGTGATACAGTCCTTTGACTATAGGATTGCTGATCAGCCGCAGAATCGCTTTTGTGAATTAGAGTTACCTCTTTTTCCTTTAAATACCTGCAAATTGTGGATACAGTGGAGCAGAACCCTTAAACATGTGCCTAACTTTGAACATGTGAGTAATCCCATTAAAGTCAATGATATTACTCAACAGGCTTCAAGTTAGGTAGAAGTTTATCTACCTTGCTGAATCAGAGCCATCAAAGAAACAATTGCATTTGTTCCTGAAAAATATTTTTATTGCTGTCGGTACACATAAACACCTAGGTTTATGGTAGCTGAAAGAAGTTAATGGGGAGAAAAATATTTTCCCCCCTCCCCACCCTCTCTTTTGTCAGGACTTTGCATGGAGGCAATTTTATTGCTTCTTTGTGTAATGTGCTAGCCATTCTTTCTGAAATGGGACAGATATTTCAAAAATTGAATGTATAGGAGAATCTTTCAGAGTTCGTTAATAGTAACCTGTTTTTTTTTAAAGTTGCCTTTCTTAAAAGAACTGAAACCCAACAATATTCCTGGCAGAAGTGTAGTGTCATGGTACAATGCTACATCTCTGTGTGACTCCCCATGCTTAACCATAATTAGGTTTTGGTTATAGTTAGTTCCAATGGTTAAATCAAGCTGCTGGAACAAGTCCTGTGAGTTAGTTATGGGTATATCATCATCAGTTTCTCTTCTTCTCTCAAGAGCTAAATGGTCTTAAAAACATAGCCTTTTATGGGACTGATTTACCCAAAAGGTGGCACACGACACTGTTTTGAGGGTTAGAGTCTAGTGTTACAGTTCCAGTTGAAATTGTTTTTCTGGGCTGCCTGATCATTATGGGGTGTTTTACGTGGGATGCAGTTTATAGGCAGAATTTATGGTAAATTAGTCGACTAGTTTAATCCTGGCATATTTCAAATGTGCTTAGGTCTCCGGAACATTGCAAATCAATGTTTAGTGTACTAGTAACATTGAAGATATTCATTAATGAGCTCTTCTTAGCCATGGACAAATCTCACATGTGGATAATGACTTCCCATGAGAACTGCACAAACTGAGCTTGCCTGTTCTGTGATGGCTTTTTTTGTTACCATAGCCTCTTGCTATCCCAGTCAGGTCCAGGGATACTGGTGTTCTAGGTGTTTACAGGCAGAGATTCAAAGGCCCACTGAAATATTACAGTCCCAGCCCTCAGCGCAGTCAAAGCCACTTGGATGGAAATGTTTGGTGCAAGTGAGAAACTCTGTGGAAATCTCTCTGTCTCTTCTCTGAGACCCCAGACATTGCCCTGGGCTGGCTGAGCTGCAGCCACGTGCTCACTGCTGTGTGTTTTCCAAGTTTCTTTCCTGCATCCATGACTGCTCCATGATTCTACCCCAGCTGTTCAATTCAACGTAAGTCAAAGACCTGATGTAATCTTTAACACCTCTGGAGAGAGAGTGTGAAATACAACCAAACGAGACAGACGACATTTCATATGCTCTAGGCAAGGCAGAAAAAAACAGTGCCTGTAACTTGCACCATGCTCCTGATGCTGGTTTCTGTGCTCATGGTGTGTGCAAACTGCTGTGGTCAGAGCTTCTGAGGATTAGCATTCGCATGGAGGGAAATCTCCCGGTTGGTTTGACTCCAGTGAGATGGTGCTGGCTCAACACAGAAAGGCTCTGTGAGATTGGCCAGAACTGTGTCAACTCCGAAGATAGACCATGGAAGCAGAGAGCAGGCCCTTGTACCATATCTTGACATTTGAAGAACCTGATGAAATCTTGGCTTGCTTCTGCACATGCAGGTAGAAGATTTGGCTAGGAGATTTCACTTCCATGTGCTCACGGGGAGGTGTTTCTTCATTCCCCTGTTTCCATGCACACTGGTAGTGCAGCACTTAGCTGTTAAAACACTCCTTGTGAGCAACAGGTTAAGATTATTTGAAAATTGAAATGTCTTTTGAAAACATGCTGCCTGAGGAGTGTTTTACACCTAATATACAGCACGGGTGACCTTTGATCTGTACTGCCTGCTTCTTAGCTAATTAGTGTTTAAAATCATAATTTTAAAAGGTTTGGAATGGGACTGC
The DNA here is from genome assembly GCF_000703405.1 of Apaloderma vittatum. Lineage (NCBI taxonomy): Eukaryota > Metazoa > Chordata > Aves > Trogoniformes > Trogonidae > Apaloderma > Apaloderma vittatum. Next base: position 121,511 of record NW_009718560.1, read on the forward strand.
TAAACAGATTGCCTCTTCTTATCGTGTAACACCGTCATGATCAGCACCTGTGTACCAGACTGTGCCATCCTAATTAAAGACAGGGGGAGGAAATACTCTGAGTGAACCCTACAGTTATAAGAACTAGTTTCCTAGACTTAATTTCGCCTTGGTGTAACCTCCTCACCATCTACCAGAGTCTGCATTTGTTAATCTTAACAGACTGTAAAGTCCACCTTGTAATTTTTTCCCCCTTTCCACCATTTGGGAAGAAATGGACTGAGGGATTCTAAAAGAGTAAAAAAATCTGGGACATGATTTCAGTATACCAGTCCTACTAGAATGCATGGGAAAATAGCTGTATTGTGGATTTTGCTATGCATATCAAATGCTTTCATTAGAATCTCCTACAGCACCCAGAAGTATTAATGCAAACCTGAAGTTGATACATAAAATATGTAATGTTCAGTAGATATTAATGGTGTCTGGCTTCATCCACTATGCAGCTGATTATGAACTGGTGTTCCCAGTGCCATGCATGGTTATTTTTAAATGAGGTTCCTGACTCATTTCTCTCCACTCTACATAGAGAGAGGAAAATGCATCATCCCTCCCAATATGTGTGTGTGTGTCCTTCCCTTTCTTGGCAGCCTTTGAAGCAGATAAATTTTAGACTAATGCTGTAATTCAGGAGCTCCTCCTGCCCTCCTTCACAGGAGAGTCAAGTTACTGCCTCTCCAGATGACTTCATATTGCCAGTTTATCCTTCTTTGTGTCAGCCCAAAGAAATCCAAAAGCAGCTTGTGACTGCTTTCTTGTATGCTATGAGAAGCATCAAACAAAAGGGATTTCCCTTCCCCATGTATCCCCCACTGGGGGCTGGAGAAGGAAAGAAACTGCAAATCATCAGCCTGTTGCATGTCCCCTATTCTCTGCAAGCCCCAACGCAGGCTGGAGCATCCAGGGCTCTGTCCCTTCCTCACATCCACCTGGTAGGAGCTCCAGGATGCAGCTGCTGGATAGACTCTCTCTCCACAGACTCCAGAGTCCTTAGACAAGACCTCGTGGGGCCTCTGCCCCTCAGGACAACAAAGCTTTGTACAGAAATGGATCTGGGATGTCTGTTATTTAGTTTCTTAGAAATAGTCATATTTTCCTCTGTGAGGATGACCACACTTTGCCTGATATCTACAGAAGCGCTTCCCATCAGTTTCTATCTGTTGTCCTCCAATGGTGCCAACACTCTCTTGGCTCTGAGGTTTGTTCTGTTTTTTTCTTTGTACATTGACAACCTTCTCTTTTGGGCTCTTGCTGTAATTCTTGCTGTAGTTGAGCTTCTTGCTGTATTTCCACAACCCACACTCTCCAAATATTTGCTCTGGCTATGTTTTCTTTCTCTTACTTCTCTCCATTCTCTTCAGCCCTATGCTGTCTTTCCTCCATGCTCTAATTTTTATTCCGTCTTGTTTTTCTTATCCGTGTTGGGCTGAAAACAGTAACATGACCTGACAATTTTTACATCATTTCAAGGCTTTTATGTACTTCCATAAATCTCTTCATTACTTCTTTATCGTTTTGTCATATATAGGTTTTAGTTTTTCCTCTACCTTATTAGTCTAGGGATCAATTTTAGTCTACTATATTTTATTAGCAGTAAGGGGAACAAAATATTTCCTTTTTCTTTGTTGGTTTGGCACCATCTTCAAATTACCCTTTCTCTCTCTCTTCAACAACCTTTCTTCTTTCCCTAAAAAACGGCTTTATGTCATACCTTCTGCTGGTAGTGAACTGGGTATGATTTCATCAGGCAGTAGGCAAAAGTATACCCTACTGCAGAGGAAGAAGTTGTTTTCATCTGCTATTCCTTTTTTTTTTTCCTGCTAGATGGGGGAGCACGAATGAGCTGAACCACCATCATCCTGGGGGTTATGAATCTTCCTTTCCTGCCATTAAATTCGGTGGCTAAACCTGAAGGCTTGTCTTGAAGGAGGATTTATTTTACTTATACTGATAGAATTGTATTGGTATAATTAAACAGCTATAGTAATGTCAAAAAACCCTCCTATGCACAGACACAGCAGTTCTGGAATGACACCAACTATTTCAGGGAAAAATCTGACCATATCTCCCCACAATTATTGTATCTATAGGTGTGTGCTCCCACAGGAGTTTTTTTCTAGTCTAACTTTATTAAGATTCAAATCATGTCTTGTCCCAGAATCTCCTCTCTCCCCCATATAAACAAGCCTGAAAATAGTGGTCTGGACCTTCAAGCTGTTGTTTACTTCAGTGTAGCTCCATTAAAGGCATAGAGCCATAACTATTTAAGGATCTTGACCCAATGTTTTTAGGTCTCTCTCATGTTTTATAACTTTGATTTTTCTATGATGGTGCCTATTGACAAAAATTAAGTTTTGTACAGCAGATTTTAAGACATATCCAGAAGTCTTAAAGTAGTTTACAGAAAAAGGAGTGAGTTGGGAGCAATGTTCTGACTCTGTAAGGGCTAGCAGTAGACATTTTATCACTCCGCAATAATCCAAGCTTTTCTGTCAATGTTGGAATCTCTTTTATTGAATCTTGGCAAGAACACTGGGAATTGCTTCAGAGCATTTCAAAGTGACATTATGAGAGGATCTTGGTTCTTTGGGACCTTTTATCACATGGAACTTCTAATGAAATACTCTATGTGAAGGGCCAAAGTAAAATGTTATCAAAGCAGCCTAACAATTTTATATGTCCACTGGCTGTCCATTTGACCTAGTCAGAAATAAGCTGTGCATGGGGCAGGAGAAAGTGAAAGTAGATCTACAAGTGCAGCATAGAGGCAAATGTTTAAATAGGTCAGATGGTGACGTCACGTCACATGGAAAGACATTAGCCATTAAATTATTTTCTATTAAAATAAATTCTGATTTTTGAGGCAGCGTATTGAAAAATAGGAAGATTAATACCTGAAGTATCTAAGGTTATTGTTGCTACAGACCGAACTTTTCTCCTGCATCAATGACATTATTTTCCCTTTTGCCCAATAACTAACACAACTGGGTTTTCATGAACAGTGAAGAACAGAATAGAGTTTGTCATACTACCATAATTTTCCTCATTGTAATTTCCTTAGCAAAACATATAAAAAATATAGAGAGTTTGTAAGCCCTCGAGTAAGCCCTGATACCGTTGCGATACACCGCTGTGGTTGTACATGCTCATAGGACTGCTCTTGGGCATTGTGGGTTATTTCCGCACCCTGTGCCTCTTTTGAAGCAGCTGCTGTTTTGCAAATTGGGTTGCTGCATGCACCTGCTGATGCCCTTGCCAACACCCCCAGCCCATGGGCCAGCCCTAGCCAAAGCAGGAACTTGGATGGAGGTCAAGGGAGAGGTAGGAGTTGCTGGCAGTGCTATAGCCGTTGTGTGGGCAGCGCTGCATATTCAACTGCAAGGTCTCTGCTGGGTTAAAAAGGCTCCAGGTGAGGAGAGCGTGATCAATAATTACAAATACTAAAAAGTTGTGCCTTCTTTTCCTTTCCTTTTTCTCCTTCCTTCTTTGCCTACAGGACACGAAGCATCTGAATCCCCCAGACGATTGCTCATACATTTACATTTTCATTTACTTGGTTTATAGCAAGATTATTCCAGCTTTTGGGAGGGGCAGCTATCAAAGATGTACAGGCACTGCCATTGTATTTTATTGTTCCAGTCCATTTTTCCCTGTGAATGCAGGTGGGAGTTCTTCAGTGGGTTGGTTTTGTGTTTTTGCTTTCTCTTTCTTCTAAGCATTTATAACCCTTTTATTGTCAGTCTTCAATCATTTTTGATAGATCAATATATTTACTTCAGTGATGGTTCATCCTACAGTTGCGCTTGTGCTTTTTTTTTTTTTTGCTTTGCTTATAGGGGTTATGAATAGATTCAGTGGGTTATATCTCTGCTAAACATCTGTTGTGTGAGGATCAAGTCACTTGATCTTGCCCCAGTACCTGTGTATTTAGAAAGAATATGAAGTGTTTACATTGGTCTGACCTCAAATCTACTTATACTTCCTGTTTTTGAAGCAATTAAAAGTGCAATTTTAGGTTCAGAAATGTTCTTCTCAAAAATCCTAAGTGTGACTGCTGGTGTTTCATGCATGCTCAACCCTTTGGAGGGAAGGGCTCTAGAAAACTGCTCCAGCAGAGTCCAGAGATCCAGAGGGTTTGGAGAGTAACATAACAAAACAACATCAGACAAGAACATTTACTTGGAGGACTCAGAAATGAGGCAGGTCTGCAGGAGTCCTGAGGTCTGTGGCCAGGTGGCTGTGTCCCAGCCAAAGAGGAGAAATTCTTGAGTCTGTTTCTCACTCGTGTCCTTGGGCAGCCACATGTGGGCCTGGGACAGACAAGTAATGCAGCTGCGAAGAGAGCTCAAATGCGTGCGATGTGCATGTGGGAATTGGGTGCCAGCATCAGTGTGATGAGCTGCGCCCTGGCTGGCCGTCAGAAGGAGGAGGTGCATGAACAGGACCTGCTACTTCGTGGTGAAAGGGTGCGTCCTTGGAAGAAGAGAGGACTAAATGTATTCCTCCATCCTTGGGGATTAGGGCTACTTCAGGATATAGTGACATACACGCCATTTGTTATACAACTGTCCCCTTTTCTCCCCCCACAAAATAAAAACGAGCAGCAAAAGAAGCGTCTTTGTTACAACTGATGACACGTACAAGTTGGTAAATGGAAAATAGGTCAGCTAGGTACTGCTCTTACTAATATTACTGTTTGAAACATGATCTGTGTCTTGTGACTGCACATTAAATGTTGGAAAAAATCCCTGATTGTGCATAGATTTTGGCAAGGTTTAGTAATTTAAACCAGGTGAGCATATTAGCTGTTTGTAGGATGTTATCCCTGTAGTTGCCATGCCAGAGCCATTCTGTTTTTCAGTACATCCATTTTTAGGCTGAAATAATTTGCCACGTTATGAAAGTCGTGACTCAACTACTTCTCAGCAGCGTGTTGTCCATTTGTAACAGAAGATTTTCCTGGAAGTCATTACTTTGGAGTGCCGTTGTCAGCTGTACGCATCACTCCTTCTTCTCCTCTCATCCTTTGTGGTGCAGATTTGCCCATTGTTGTTAGTGAGGATGTTGCCACCGATGCACAAGCTATCAGGTTTTCCCATTCTTTTCTTTCTTTTCTATCTCTGTTGAATTGCAGTTTCCTTTGTCTTCTGCATGGTGCACTGAAAGAGGTTAGGAAATTTATTGTGGTTATTTTTAATGGGTTTTTAAAGTCCGGCATGACATAGATTAAATTGATTCAGGAAGATTTCCTGGAGCTGCAGTGTTTTTTGCTGTTAAAAATATTTTTATCATTGCAATTTTTCTGTAAGAAAATACATCTATTTTTTTCCTTAAATTCCTATAACAAAGCCCTGCTCCCTAATGTTTCCACATGGTCAGATATTAGCCATTTCCCAAGATAATTTAGTTTGGTCCTGTGTACGACTAGCATTTTTATTGTAAAGAATTTGCTAGCGGTTTCATGATAAATGCATAGAGCACTGGGAAATGACTTATTTGGCTTCGTGTGCATTTAATAACGCAATAACAAAATTAAATGTATATGTGTAGATCATAAGAATGTATAGAAAAAGTACACACTACCATAGGTATGCAAGGATTTTAAAACATGAATCTTTCCTGTATGCATTTTGTACACTGAGCATAAAAAAGTACATTCTCAGGAGCTCAGCTGGTGGTTACTATCCTTTTTCTTTTGCTTCAACATTTTTTTTTTACTTTTTTTTTTTAAGGCAGATCGGGAAAGAAATTTGAGTCCCAGTGACTGTCCCCCTCGTGGCCAGTCTGGTAAACCTTTACTTGAGTAAGGCTGTCCAGGGTTGGCTGGGATCTATGTTTTTATCGCACACAAACCAGATGAATGAATTGTCCATTTCTTGCCACTTATGAAACCCTGCCTTCATTTGCTTAAACTTCAAGTTTCTTCAGGCTGGTAGCTTTGACCAAGTCAAAGTGTCTTGTTTCTTATTCAACAAAACAGTGCACGCATCTGTAGTTATGCAAAACTCAATTTGACTTACTCATTTCATCGTGTTATATTTATGATGTGAGAAATCAGTATATTGAGTCCTATCTATCATTGAGGAATTAAAATTTTCTAATATTAAGAGAGTATTACTTCAGAAATGCACATATCTGCATTAATGTAAACAGAGCTAGAGAATAAAAAGGGATGGTATGCAATATATTGTAACTCTCATTGATTTAAGATCAAAATTCCAGTAAGAAGTAGACTGAAAGAAAATTATGCATGTGTTTATTTCAAACAAATACAAAAATAAATTATTGTATCATCCACTGCTACTGATCATATTTACAGGAGGCACGTGAGCTGTCTCGCTTATGAAGAATTCCAAGATAAAGTGCAGAATTAAAACGACCAGAAACACCCTACTGATTTTGAGTGCTTCTGTTCTGAATGCCTCTTTTGAAGATATGTATGAGGACATGACTTTTCAGCAGATACAGACACTCAGTGTTTTCTGAAAGCCTTTTCCGCCCTTCAGGGCTAAAATGGGTAACCAAAACTGGAGATATGAAAACCTGTAGTCACACTTGAGTCCCCACCATGATATGTAAAAAGTATATGAGATGAAGGTCGCAGAATTGCAGACTTAGGTTTGGCTGTTTATTGTACCCTGATGTCAAGTTTTGGAAGGGGTGGGGGGGAAATAACACAAACCTCAATTTTATCATAGTCAGAAATGCTTTAGAAGGGGCAGAAGTCAGATCACACAGGTTTTATTTTAGTTGTCTCGAAGTGTGTTTGCTTACATGAAGTTTAGTGATGGACATGTAACTAGCAACTTTATTGCACTTGTGATTTTATTATAGTCAACCTCTTTTATAGCTTACTGTGTCCTGTGATGTCATAGTATCACAAATTATATTTAAATCTTTTGACCTCCTTCCTGTTTTGTTTTCTCCGTATGGTCGCACATATGTTCTCCTCTTTTTGGCCTATGTCCCCAAATTTTCTTTGGAGCTTGCACCATGACATACACATGCTCTCTGGCTTTCTGGGACACTGAGGATCATCCCTGGCTTCACAGCCATGTGTTTGGATGGGTCTCCCCTGCTTTGCTAGAAAGCAGCCCTGCACTGTACGCCCCTCTTCTGCATGTTCCCTCAGCCATATTATTCAACGTGGCATCACGGTCATATCCCTCATTCACTTCAAGTGCACCGCTCTGTCTCCATTTATCTTGTATGAAATGGTTGTAGCCCTGCAAGGGCAATGCTGCCTGTTGTTTCCCTCAAATTGCTTGCCTGTCTGTCAAGAGAAGCTGCTTAGAGCTTCTGACTAGAAATCATCTCCCTCCCTTATGTGGAAAGAAAAAGATGGAGAAAAGGCTGCGCTTGTTTAGTCCGAGTAGCATTGTCTGCTTATCTTCTTCAGCCATCTTGCAGAATTTTCTTTTTTTCCCTGCACTGACAACAATAGGTAGCACTGTTGAATATAAGTAATAGACACATACAAATCCATACAAATGAGCAGTGTATAGAGGATAGCAAGTGAAGTTTGGAGACAATGGAAGTTTGCTATCTCCCAGACTTAGCCTTCCTTAGAAATAGTAATCCAGTGTTCTGGAAATAGTAAGGTGATGGTTTTTCTCTAAGGGTATGGCAAAAGTGTACTTTGGTAGTCAGTTAGGTGCAAAGAGCCCGAGATGAGACTCCTCTCACACCACATCTCTCAAACCCACAGAAAGGCTGGGCACAGAAATATGCTGAAACCCACAGGAAACGTCTGCTGCACCATCACATGAGGTCAGTCAGGCATACTGCGCTTTAACGAGCACAGACAAAACAAGCTTTGGTGAAAATGTCACAGTCTAAACACGAGTAACAAAACACAGACTAATACAGTCCAAGCTTGGTGGGAAATGCCATGGGAAAAGATTTAGAAACCTTCTGGCACTCTTGCTTGAGGCGAAGAGCGATGAGTGCTTTCAGTCACCCAGTAGCAAAATCATGGCACACCCCGGCGGGAGAAGGAACTGGTTTCTTACTAATATCGCAGTACTTCTCATTTCCAGAACCATCCTATATAAAAGCAGTACCCTATTTAGAGCTTTCATTTTGCATTAATGAAGTGGAATACTGATGTAGCTAACCAGCGCTAGTGGTATGATGCAAGCACGCGGAGCAGAAGCGGCTGTGGCAATCATCTTCGCCCAGTTGCCAGGATAAAAATAAACCCCACCAGCCCTGAGAAGTGGCATCTCCCCAGCTGTGGAGGAGCACGACCCAGGACCCTGTGGCTCCCCATTGCCCTGGTGCTTGGCTTTCCCACAGCTCAGCTGGATCAAGAAGAGAAATGATCCTGTTATCCCCATGTACCCGCTTTGCTGCTCCTCTTCCCGACCCCTGAGTGAGGGCATGAATTTTTTGTGCTTGTACTTGGATCTGGACTCAGGTTTCCTCGGAAAACCAAATGGACATAGATTGCCAAATACGCTCGTATAATTTTGAGGTGTTTTTTTTTTTTGTCTCTTCATGGCACTTTGTGAGCTTAATTTAATCCTTGTCATTCCTTGTATGTGGGGAAATGTCATCTATTTCATTCCATGAATGAATTAACACAGCCATGCAGAGTCTGTGTCTCCAGCACTGCTCACTTGGAAGGGGGAAGGGATTAGTAAATGTGTTTGACACCCTCAAGTTGCTAAACTCCACCCGGGGTTAGAGATGCCCAGAAATAGATCTTGTTTGCACCCTGGTGCAAGATAGTTGAAAGACTTCTGCCAGCTCTATACCTCGGAATGGCCCCAATCAGCCCCCCTTATTGTCAACCCTAAATATATTACTTTCATACAAGTCTCTAACTGTACCTGATGAGGGAGGAGCTCCTTTAAAAATAGCTGTGCTCTTAGTGGTGGTGAGAATATAAAAAATCCTGGAATTTTCTTCCTTTTTTGATACTTCCTTAAGCATGTCAGAAAGCAGAGGTCTTTTGGCAAGGTGCAAGTCTGAGATAGTGCAGAGGTTCTTGGTATGTAGAAGATAGCATTTTTAATCCTGGGTATGTCGACAAAGAGGTGGATGTACAGCAATACAGAACAGTACAGAAAGTGTGTGCAAGGGTCTGAGCATCTTGTTACATGATTCTTTTAATACAGTCAGGAATTAATAGTTCTATGTGCTTATTTTAAAGCTTTCATGACATGAGAAGAAATGTAGTTCATTGAAAAAGGAAATGAGGAGCTGTTTATTCTTAAACAGAAACCACTGTGGCCGTGTCTTCTTTTTCATGCATTTGGCCAATGGTTGGATTAGGCTCTGGCCTAGGCACCTGTGTGTGTTGGCAGAGCTGTGCTTTGAAACTTTTCTCTGTGCCTGAGACTGCTCAGTGCTACCAGGGCTTCATTTTCATGTGCAATAAGTTTACCTGTGTTTCTAGGGTGTTGTGGTTTGGTTTTTGTTTTTTGGTGTGGGTTTTTTTTCCATAGTGATAATGTACATTTCTCAGATCCAGAGATACTTAGCTTGTCAGTGCTTTACAAAAATAGTCTGCCAGCTTCAGTCACAGCCTGGGACGCAGGAGAAGTGGCATGAGAGTTGGCTCCCAACTTTCCAGCAGGTTTCCTGCCGCTTAAAGAAAGCTGGCGTGGGATTTGCAGGTGTACATGGTAGCTCAGGATCTCTGTTCTCACACCATGACAACAGAAAAAGAGAAAAATAAGCAAAAAAAAGGTGATTGCTCGTAACTGCCTGCTCTTCCATACCTGCCTGTCCCCCAGTCCCTCAGATGGAAAATGGAGGACGTTGTTAGTTTTCCCCACTGTCTGTCACTGCAGGATACTTAAATTGTAGGCTTTGTAAGCTTAGAATAAGCCTTCTTACTTATGCTTGACTCTAGCCAAATTAGGGCCTGGGAACCTTGGAGGCCTCAAACTGCTAATATAACACAAATAATAATGGCACAAGTTTTGTGCCCTCCTTTCCCTTCCTCTCAGCCCAAAGTAGATTCAGTTTGGGTGTTCCAGATGTTTGCTACATAGCATTTAGTCCTACAGAATCTGAATTGCCTGCAAGAGCTGGAAGGGAACAGTGCTCATAACAAATCAATTTGCTGACCTCAGAAATAATTAAGTAAGTACCGGCAGGCTTCAGTCCTGTCTGAAACAAGCAATGTGCTATTTGTTTTTGTGTTTCTCTGCTTGCAGTGAATAGGTGTCTCTAAACAAAAGAGACAGATTTATCAGGAACATTTTTTTAAGGAAACATCTCCTAAGAAAATTGTCTTTTCACCCCTCTCCTTTCCCCCCCCCCCCCCCATTTTTTTTTGTTCTTTGTTCTTTGCTCTTCCCTGAGGAAGATAGAGATAATAAAATTTTCTATTTTCATTTAGCTTTCCAGATGATCTTTGTGTACTTTACCAGACTGCAGCACAGAAAACAAAGCCTTGTTTATTGCCTAACAGCATATATGTGTTTCATGATTAATGGGATGTGTTTGCAATACATGGGACTGATAATAGATAGGGAAGATCAAAGTCATCTGTGAATTGACAGCAGCAGTATAAACAAGGTGAAAGGGTTGCAGGTGTTTCTCACACGGGTGTTATAGAAAACCATATGGCCCTTTGCCATGATATGCTGCACTCACACTTCATCTTCTCCTGCACTGCAAGGCAACGTTGCTGCGGGCTTTGCTCAGAAAGCACGTGCGTGGCTCAGGACCTGGGACATGCCATTGGCAGCAGGTGACCATGCAGTGTGGCTGGAGCAATCTTGGAAGCACAGAAAAGATAACGCTGATTTGGTCCTTAAAATTAAAGGTAGATGATTGATTTGCTGTGCTGCCTGAGAACAGAAATCTACATTCATGGGGAATCCCTGGAAAACATTGGAAAAGGAGACAGTGTGCTTGGGTGTTGTGGGAGGGACTGGGCAGTCCAATGTGCCTCTTATCTCGCTGTTCCTACCTCAGCTCGTGGGTGGACATGGCAGCTGTCTCTTATTTGTTTTGGGTAACTTCTGAGGCTCTGGACCCAGCAGGCACTAGGTACAGGTTGAGACACCTGAGCAGCTGCATCGCTGCTTTAAGCAGTCGTGGTGCACCTCAAAAGGGCAGAAATCATTGCTGGATTGCAGCTTGTTCTTGAGGATAAAAGAAAAGACACATTTACTAAATGACTGAATCATTGCAAAGAGGACAGCAACATCTTGGATGAACCTGAACGAGGGAGAATTCTCTGTCCTTTTCATAATTGCCGTAAATGTGATGCTTGTCTGCTTTTAGAAACGAAACTGCTGCAGTTGAGTATGGCCTCAACTCAACTCGAGTACTGTGTCCAGTTCTGGGCACCTCAGTACAAGAGAGATATCGAGGTGCTGGAGCGGGTGCAGAGGAGGGCAACAAAGCTGGTCAAGGGGCTGGAGAATAGATCGTATGAGGACCGTTTGAAGGAGGGTAGGTCTGTTTAGTTTGAGGAAGAGGAGGCTGAGGGGAGACCTCATCACTCTCTACAGCTACCTGAAAGGACATTGTAGAGAGGCTGGTGCTGGTCTCTTTTCTCGGGTAATTAGTGACAGAACTAGAGGGAATGGCTTCAAGATTAAACAAGGTACGTTTAGACTAGACACTAGGAAGAAGTTCTTCATGGAAAGAGTTGTGGGATATTGGAACAGGCTGCCCAGGGAGGTGGTTGAGTCGCCATCCCTGGATGTGTTTAAGCATCGCTTGGATGTGGTGTTGGGTGGTATGGTCTAGGGGTGAACTTGCAAGCAGGGTTAATGGTTGGAGTCAATGATCCCAAGGGTCTTTTCCAACCTGGATGATTCTGTGATTCTGCTGGGTGTTTGTAGCCTCTTCAGTTACTAAAACATTCTAGATGTGGATTAACTTCCTTTGCTCAACATACTATAATGTAACCACCCCCTTGACCTGCGAGTCCTTTGGTAAACACACTGGAGGGCAGTCTGCCTTTTCTGCAACTGCTGGGAGCAGATCCATGTCCTCTGTTGAACACTTCTGAAAAACTTTTTGCCTGGCCCTCCCGGGGATGGTGCAGCACAGGGCTGCCCACTTCTGCACCAGTAGCCCACCAGGGCGGTTGCTTATCCTCTGCCTTTTCGTCTGCTGGAGGAAGCTAATGCTGTCCTCATGCTGTTGGTGTACTGGTACCAGGTCTTTTCTGTCTTACCTTCCACTGAATCTGAAGCTGCTGGTCTAAAAATGCCTATTTTTTTCTCTGTTTTAGAGGGCTGCAGTTTAAACTGAAATTTAATAGAAATTGCTCCAATAGCATAACTTAAATAACTAAGGCCTTGTGTAGGCAGGAAAATTACACACATGGAATCATAGAATATCTTAGGTTGGAAGGGACCTTTGAGATCATCTAATCCAACCTCCCTGCCATGGGTAGGGATATCCTTAACTAGACTGGGTTGCTCAAGGCCTCATTCAATCTGTCCTTGAACATCTCCAGGGAGGGGGCATCCACAGCCTCTCTGGGCAATCTATTCCAGACTTTTGCCACCCTCGTGCTGAAGAATTTCTTCCTAAGATCCAATCTCAACCTATTCTCCTTCAATTTAAATCCATTTCCCCTTGTCCTGTTGCTGGACACTTGTAAAAAGTCCCTCTCCAGCATTCCTGTATGTTCGTGCATGGGTTATGAAATTTATTTTTGCTGGTATGGCAGTGTGACAGCAAGATTCTGATGGGGACAGAGTTACATCCCTCTGAGGATGCTGTGCTATGTTCATGCATTCTTGTTTCTCTGCAGGAGTGAGCTAGATTGTCCCGAGCATTTGCATTACACCCTGAATGCCCTACATGAAAATATTACAAAGGCTTGAGTCAAGCGGTGTAATGGTTCTGTCTCACTCTAGTTAAAGGTAGGACTTTTGTCAGTGGGCAAGCCCTGTGAAAAGATTAACCTAGAGAAAGTTAATAAAAAGTGCTGTCCTAAATTATTCATGAATCCATCTGTAACACACTTGCCAGGAGGCTTTTGTTTTTCTCAAACTCTTATTTATTAAAATCTGACAAGAATATCGGGTTTTGTTCAATAATAAATCTAAGTCTATGTGAGACTGGTGATATCCTCATGTAGTAATACAGAATCAAAATGAAGTTACATGGCAGGGGTGAATATGTTTTTTACTTGGGAAGAATAGATTATTGTTCAGGAGGATTTTATCTTTTACTTGCCATTTTGGAACAAGGAAAAAAAAACCAGCAAACTGTTTGGGAGATATCCTCTTGGTTTGTGACTGAGACCTTGATCCTGCAAAGGATTTTAAATATGTTAAAACTCAGTTAAGCATCTTTGTGGTGGCTTTGCAAGTTCTGATCCTGTGTTGGCTAAATGAAATAGCTCAGATGATCTTGTTTCATGCTTAGCTCTACTTGTCCTTTTTCCTTAACTTCAGGGGAAGATCATGGAATTCATGCTCCTAGCCTGCGGATTTTGACTTCCAAAGCATGTCTATACATGCTTTCTTCTTTTTGATCCTAGGAAATATTAGAAAGTTTATATAGAGAAAGTAAGAAAATGGAAAAAGAGCCAGGATGAGAATTTTTACTGTTTGGGATACAATAAAAGTCTGTGTGTGTTTTACAGCAGTTGTTCCTTACAAGCAGGCAGAACTTTGCTTAAAATGTAATTTAATATTTTATTTTTTCAGTATTTAAAATTTATTAAATTTAGAATTAA
>NW_009718561.1:0-26659 GCF_000703405.1 Apaloderma vittatum
TATATATATTGTATTTATATACACAACGCCACACCACTTCAGTAAACTCATAGCCAGCACAGAATTAAGGTGTTGGCTTGATTGAGGACAACATTGAACTTCTGGAAAAGATGGCTGCCCATTCCATTGTACTTAAGCACCCTCAGTCCAGTGAAGATGTGGTTTGATGCTTTATCTATGAGCTGTAAGCAACCCTGAAGTGTAACTGTCTCTACTTCTACTCTTCTTCCACTACTTTGAAAGTCCTTGCATTTGTCCCTGAGAAGAACAGAAACTAACGTTGGAACTTCCAGAAAAGTTTCCTGGAACTGAAAAATTTTCTTTCTTAATTCTTACTGAAAGGCAAGAGGCTTGAACAACTTCCAAAATTTTCTCACTGGAGGGGACACACATGCCAAGTTATTGAATATGAAAGCCATACAGCATAACAGATTTATGACTCAGTAGAAGTAAATGGCTGTGCTAGAAAGGTGGAAGAAGCCAGAGGTAAGTACTGGCAGTTGTCAGAAAAGGTGATGAAGTTTTATTTTCTCTATTAATGCTATTACCCAGAGGCAGGAAAGAAAGCAAGCATGGAATGTGGCCAGTACAAAATACTGACCTGTGATGTGGAAGAGGTTGTTTGCTCGCAAATTTGCTTCTGAACTGCGGGCCAGAAACAGTGCAAAGGCAAAGTGTGCATAGGTAGAATTATCCAACAACATCTATCCTGTTTAAAGTCATATTGACATTACCATACTTTTTACTAATGAAATTGTAGGAAATTTGCAACTAGTGTACTAGTATTAGGTTTCATATTGTTTTGTTATTAAAGGCTATGTAAGTTGTATAAACAGTTCAGGAACTTTCTGGATAAATCATTGCTGAGGAGAATAGGGACACATGGAGCAGAGGAATCCTTGCTGTTGTCTGTGACTACTGAAAAAGGGAATGGCAGGCAGATATGTGTGCTGGATTAATCATATTGATATATAGAGAGCTAGCATAGGGACGCATTCTGGCTAAATATCACTTTCTTAATTTCAGTGTGTCATGCTCTAATTTTTTCTGTGCCACCTTTGATAAAATGTAAGCATATTGTACATTAGCTACCTGTATATCTCCAATATAAAAGTTATATCAGTTCTCTGATCCCACCTTCTACCAGAGATTATCAGGGCCTTACTTACGCGTATGCATATATGGAGACAGAGAGAGAGACAGAGAGAGAGAGAGGAAGAGCACAGGATTGTTACCAGGAATTGTTATTTTAGGAAGTGCTTATCACAAACTTTGCAAGTAATTTATCATATTTGCTAGACAGTTGTTCCTCTACAGGCTGCAGAGCGGGTCCCAAGATCAGGTCTCATCATATCCCAGTCTGCTCCTCAAACTCTTACCTCCTTCTATTTCCTCAGCCTACCAAACCACTGTGGGCTTCTGCTCACTACGCATTTCAAAAAGCTTTGTGAAAAATCAGGCAGAGACTGGAATTATATGTTCTTTCTGTGGCTTTGGATTAACCTCCCCAGGAGTAGTTGGCCATGGAGTCTTGAGATATACATTGGCAAATACTGAATGATAATAAGCTTTTTATTCACGATGTATCCATTTGGATGAGAAGCTGTAGATTATGTCCTTTATCTAATCACAGATTTATTTTGCAGCAACCAAACAGTGAAATGTGATAAAATTGTAAAATGTGGTCTGCAAATTTATCCACTCCAGATTTTCCTGTAACCCTCATATTTAAAGGGATTATGACTTCTATATTGAATGGACCACATGTTGCCTTAAGTATTGAAGTGATCTGAAGTGATGGTCAATAGAGCTAAATGGAAAAAACAAAGCTTTATGGTTATGAAGCCTGTGCTTTCATTTGTTTTTCTGGTTGGTTTTATTTTTTAAAATAGCAGATCTCAACAAAAGGTTCATTTATACAATGCCTTCCGTGGGGTTTCCAGATATTGTAACAAATTATGTGAAATTTGTCATCTTGCTGGAAATACCACCAGTTAATGACAATGGCCTGTGCCCTAAACTGCAGGGCTGCCAGGCTGCCTGGGAGCACTAAGAACCATTTAACCCGAGAGATGGGCATCTAAAACAAGCTGGCACTGAGGGCTTGCTTTGGATGTTTCTTGTTAAGACATTGAACAGTTGAGTTGTTTGGAAATAATTGCTAAAGGGCACTCAGTCACCAGCTCTGAAATCCAGCTAATTAATACTCGTCAGAAGAATTTTACTCCGGACGCCTAATGTCTAGTTATACTGACCTTTAAAATGACACTTGCAGCTGAGATAACTACTTAATAGCACCTTGTCTCCTGAATGCTGGTTTCCAGAAATAGGTACAGCAGGTTTCTGATATACTTTTTCTTTTGTTCGACTGTCACACTTCCTGTCCTGCTTTTATTCGAAACTTTTCATCTAGCCACAGTGCAGCTGAGATCACTTATGCTTTTCATATTGCCTGTGTCCTCTTGCAGACAGAGTCAATACCTTGTCCAAGGCCTTCCCTGTCTTCTTTAACAAGACTTTTCAGGCTGAAATGAATTTCTCGGTGGCACAACTTTTTCACCTGTAGCTCTAGTCACTTTCACCTGTAACATGTTCACCAGCTCTAAATGCTTTCACCTGTAGCTCACTCTACAGCTCTAATCTCATAAAACTGATTCACTAAATAAACATACAGCCAGATCCGCAATTTCTAATTTGCTTTTAGTCCAAAACGTTCAAAAGATACAAACATGAGGTCTGTTTTTCAGAGCTAATTTTCCAAATGTTACCTCCCTACCTTTTATTGGACGATGGTATCACATTGTGTAGCCAGGCAGTGGGTAACCAGAGGATCATCATCAGCAAACCAGGTCCCTCAGCAGTTCATGCATAAAATCCTGCCACAGAAGTGGTGTCATCAAGGTCACTAGGCTTTCAGTATCTGCAACTACTTGGGTGTTACATGCTCTCAGGAGGTAGGTTCTTGTGCTCTGAAACTCACTGCTTGCCTTGATGCAGGCTGCTCTAGCTGCTAGGCTCATTTGGCTGTTTCTTGCTGGGGGTCAGGGTCTATTTCTGGGAGGTTCACTCTGCAAGTGTTATGCCTGGGGCTCTAGAAATGTGCTGACCAATTCTACAGCATTATTCTGCCACTCCTGCTTGAAGGCATAGGAAACACTAGGAGCTCTTGTCTTCCTGTACACACCACAAAACAGGGTTTTGTGAACCTGAGCATTTTGGGGCATCCCTTTTTGAAGAGTTTTTTCTAGCACAAGGAATTTGGCAGCTGGTGAGAACGCAAACAGCGTTGCCTCAAAAATTGGAAATCAGCTGTTTCCAGCTTTGTTGAATGAGCATTTCCAGAGGAAAGATGTTCTAACAGAAGATATTTCACCTGATACCATGGGCAGCACACACTGCAAGAGTAGATTTTGAAAAAGTCATTGATTAAGTATTGTTTGCCACCTTAGCATATTGAGGACTGAGAGCATATTTCAAGAGTGGAATGATGCTCAGGTGATCAATTGTCTTTGGAAAATTACCTTTTCTTCTCTAAATGATGCAGCCTGAATGTCTGGTATTGATGCTGCATACGTAAGATTGCCCTTTGGAAAATTCCCTCACATGTGGTTTGTACAAGTTGTATATTTTAAAGATTTTAAAGTTGATTCCTATACTTTTGGCCTGTAGCATTCAAAAATTCATGAATTATAATATGTCAGAAAATAATTTTATTTTACCCTTTTTTATGCAACAGAATAAAATTACCACCTTCAAATACTATTGGAATTTTCCAGAGGCACAAGTCTGACACTGTGCATCTGAAAACATAGACTTTCTGCAAAGGTGTTGACATTTTACAGTTTCAAAAGGGACAATAACTGTTTCATAAACAAATGAAGGCAGAAAGCAGAAAATAGGATATTTTGTCATTAAAAAAAAAGGACATGATTTGTTTTGTTTGTGCTCTAATTTGTGGCTACCCGTCCCAGCACACACACACACAAGTAGCTAAAAAGGAATAGAAGTACCCAGCAAAATGTGGTTTTGCCAGTTGTATCTTAGCCTGCAATATCATGATAACATAAAACTAAAACTAAACAAAAATTGCTACTGCTAGAAAATAAAAAGCAGAGAAAAAAGAGTGGCAAGTGGTCACTCATATCTCATCTGTCCCCTCATGTGTCCTTTGATAACAAGGAAGGCAGTGCTCTTGTATTGTGCAGCTCATTATCAAACTTCCTCAACTATTTAATCCAACAGTAAATCAGCAATAAAAGACCTCAAAATCAAATATTCAAATGGCGAGTGATACAGTTCTGTATTCCCTACTGCATTGGAGAGTTTACACTGTCTCTGTCTCTTTCTGCACTTAGTTGTTGATGTCAAATTAATGGGATGAGACACAGAAGCGATGGTATGCCATTTTGTATTGAACATACTGCTCAAAAGCAATAAATGATCTGAACACTTTTACAGTGACAGAAATACATATTAACCCTTATCAAATCATACTATAGCATAAAGCATCATTTTCATTTTAATTAATTAAAATGAAAAATTTTGAAACATGAATTTCATTTTAAATACTTAAGTAGTTATTTGAACTCTAGTTGCTACACATGTGGATGCGCCAGATGCTAGATAAATACATTACCCGGTATTGACAATTCTTCAGTGACATGATGCAAAATCTGTTGTAGTTGCTGGGGTGTCTAATCACTGACTCCAAGTGATGAGCGAAACACTCCAAGTGTTTGAGTGAAGCCTTTTGTTACAGTGCTTTTGCTATTGTGTTTTTTTTCTTTAATAATTATGTTGTACCATATTCTAAGAAGCATTCCCAGAGCTCTTCCTAATCAAAGGAGAAGCACGTTATGAGGCAGACTGCCTGCTCATATGTAGCTGCCCACTCTAGGTGACAAGGTGTGGAACACTTTCTTAATTGTCTTACTGCAAAAAAACCCAACCCTCTGTCAATATTTTGTTCATTTTATATTGCACTATTTCTGAGATCTCCACAAATGTTCTCATCAGCTGGAAAAATCTTAATAACTGAAGAGTTGCATTTTGAGCTGTAGCATATCGTGTTTCAGGAAAAGAGAGCAAAGCAAGGTCAATGCTGAATAGTTAGAAGGCTCAGAAATACGTCTGCATGTTATTCTGAAATGGAGGGTAGAGGCTACAGGAGGATAAACTTTTCGATTTCCTTGAGATAGATTTAGGAAATCATCCAAGGGCGATTCTTTATGAAACCCCTGAAATAAAGTAATACTCTCTAACTTGCGCACATACTCACAGAAGCATAATTTCTGATATCTGCACAAAGTAGGCTTTTGTAGCCAGTATGGTAGCACCAACATGCAAGTGTAGTAAAAATAGCACATGCCCATGCCTTGAATTACTTGTAGTGTTATGTATTTGTTACAATTTTATGTTGGGAGTTTGTAAAGAAGCTGCAATATAATTCCGTACTCTTTATCCGAAAAAAACAAACACCTATGTCTGATGTAATATGTGACAGAAATTGAAAAAGGGAGGAGCCTGGTAATAAATAACTTCAGGGAATGGCAATGTGTACAGTTAGTATTTATCATAAATCTTTTCCATTAATTTTTTCTTATTTTCAGTTGTTTAGTTGGAGTTTTTTGTTTGTTTTTCTGGAAGTGGAGCTGCAGGGATGACTCTAACATCACAAATGGCTCTACTTGATGCTTGTAACAAACACTCTTTTGAAAAAAATAACTTTCTTATGAGGGTTATATATATAGCAAACCTGCTCAGTAGACCATGCAGTATGCTGGCACTACTTTACATCCTTTACTCTATATTACCTGATGCATGTTTCTATGTTCAGTGCAAAAACTTGTTAGTCCTTAGCAGTAAGAGTTATTTCCTCTGAAAATGAAGTACATAGATATTTTAGAATATTGATCTTGACATGTAAAAACATGTCTTGATGATAACTTAGGAAAAAGATAGTCTAAATGTTGGCCCTCCACTAGAATTCATGCAGTAGCACACTTCCAATCAAGATTTTTCTTTGGATTTTTGTGTGTGTCTGTGCATGCATTTTTCTAGAATGCACAGTAGGTGAAAGAAACTTTACAGTTTGGATTAATGGATGATCCAAGAAGAGGTCCCTAACATATTATTACCTTTTCTAGGTGTATTCTAGGTTATTTGAGTTCTCAAATGATACTTTGGTTATAAGGAAATGTTTGACAAATATCTTTTGAACAGGTGTGCTGATGAACAGGTGGGTGAATAATTGTGCTGTAAAAGTTTCTGAAACAGTAATATTTTATGGTATTGTGGCACATATTGTAATGCTACAACATTCACAGACCTAAAATTAATTCATATTGAGCTCAACTCTTCTATTATAAATCTTTTGATTTTGAAGATAGTAATATAAATGTTTATATAATCCTAACGCTTAAAATAGTGAAGAAGAAGATACAGAAATAGATCCTGCGGTGAGATAATAACCACAGAAATATGAATCATTAACTATTTTATTTTTAATTCTGTTCCAGGGACGTTAAAATAGTTCTGACTTTAGAATCTTCAAAGTTTAGCAGAAAAACAAAATTGAAAATTATCTGAGCTGGATGCTTACAGCTGTGGCAGGTATCTGCTAATAATTAAAGACAGTAAGCCACATCTGAGGACAGAAGTGAAATGCTTATTGAAAGTAGTAGTGGATTTTAAATGTTTATGCATCAGCTGAGTTTTGTCCCACACCATCTGAACATAAGGGAAAAAAGCTTAGGTTTGGATTCTTTATGTTGAAATATCATTTTAAATACAGCACTTCATAAATTTTCAGTTTAATTTCATTTATTTAAAAATGTTCTAGGCCATTGATTTTAGTAAGCTCTTTTAAAAGAGATAAGATGTGATTTTGAAAGAGGGAAAATTTAGTTTTGTTTTTCTAAAAACCAAATAATGTATTTCACTTTCTGTTTAGAAGAATAGCTTGCACCGTAACAGCAAGAAAACTTACAGGAACACTAATTTGCAGGAACAGGATCAGAAAAACACTTACTGAAGGTGAAAAAGATACTGCTCTTACCAAGAGGAATGAATTAGCTTCTACAAAGTGACTTGTTTTGAGAGAGCTGCATAAAAAGCACACATTGCATTGCATGTGTGATAAAATCTTCTTATATCAGCTCTTGATGACAGTGCATCTTAAGAGCTCTTTCTAGCTTAATCTGATGCTTGCTGATTTTTCATACCATATATTATCTCTAAGATCACTTTACAAGTGAAGATTTCTGTAACATAGAAAAGAATAACTATTTGGATGAAAAATAATGTTCTTGTGGCAGCCATTAACTGCAGAATGAATCAATACACTTTATTAGAGCTTCCCAAGATCACAAGAAAGAAAGCTGAATAGTACCTTTCTCAACAGGAAAACAAGAAAACATTTATCTTTTCCCAGTTATAATATGGTTGGTAGCTCACAGACCAAGCCTAGCAGATTCCTATATAGGAAATTCTGAAAAATGTGCTAATTACTGCATTTTTTTTGGAAACAGAGCAGAGGAATTTGTAGCTAGGTATAACACACCAAATTTCAATAGAATTAATGTAATTGAAATTTAATTGAAATTTAGAAATTGCATGTTTTAAACTCTGAGAACTATCATATACTTTAAGTATTGTTCTTCTCAGTCCCATTCTTAAGGTCTTTAAAAGAGCAAGTTTCCAGTTATGACAAAAGAAAGGAATGGAAAATAAAAATTAATTTGCCTTTCTTAGAGTGTGAAAGTTGTTGAATAATTCTGAATGTAGATGTAATTACTGGCCCAAATTCTAACCCCACTTACAACTTTGATTTTAATGTTATAACAGATTTTGGAATACTTCTAATCATGAGGCTGATATAGCAGCTAATACTTTGGGAACACAGTGTTTATGCTCTTTGAGGAATGAAAAAGATGAAATGTTGAAATGTGTCTCTGTGTGGGGGCTAAAGGGGGAAATTCATGCTACATTATCAGTCATCTTTCATGCTATGCATTACCTTGAGTGCTGTGTGCAGTTCTGATCCCCTCACTTCAAGAAAGATATTGCAGTGCTGGAATGGGTCCAGAGGAGAGCAACGAGGCTGGGGAAGGGACCAGAGGGAAAGTCCTGTGAGGAGAGGCTGAGGGAGCTGGGAGTGTTTAGCCTGGAGAAGAGGAGACTCAGTGGGGACCTTGTCACTCTCTACAACTGCCTGAAGGGAAGCTGTAGTCAGGTGGGGATCGGGCTCTTCTCCCAGGCAGCTAGTGACAGGACAAGAGGGCATGGCCTGAAATTGCATCAGGGAAGGTTAAATTTGGATCTCAGGAAGCACTTCCTCATGGAGAGGGTGCTCAGGCATTGAGATGCACTGCCCAGGGAAGTGGTGGAGTCACTGTCCCTGGAGGTGTTTAAGGCAACACTGTATGTGGCACTTAGTTTCGTGGTCTAGCCGATCTGATGGTGTTGAGTCATAGGCTGCACTTCATGACCTCAGAGGTCTTTTCCAGCCTCAGCAGTTCTGTGATTACAAATGTGGTAGAGAAAGAGTTTTTCTTGGACTAAATTCCTGAAATCTTCATTTACTCTCCATGGAATAAAGATAGCCCAAAGACACGACTGTTGTAGAATAAACAGGATGATACTGCTACAGAAAGAAACATAAATTTTAGTTTTCAGTGAAAGAATGTTTTCACCAGAAATTGGTCCCTCTGGGTCAAGTACTGCCACAATTATGAAGAGTAGCCCCATTACACTGAAAAATTAGTTCTAAACTGTTTCAAAGCTGTGAAGAAATGCAAAAGCTTTTGAACTGGATCAAAACAACATTGTCTACCACAATTTATTTGTTATCCTTCCATCTCTGCAAGGTTTCAGAATTAAAACTGTGCACTCAATTTCAGTCTGTTGTTCAAGCATTGTTGAGAGAACACTTTTGAAGTGTAAAGTGGGCAAAAACTTTAATGAGCTGTTTCTGTTGTTCTATAGGCCATGTAAGCCAGTCAGTTATACAGTGTATGTACAGCAAAATGTTTACAGTGTGTATACAACTAAATGGTTCTTCTGTACCATTAATAGCAAGTGGTAAGAGATATGGCAGTTCCAGAGATATATTACTGTGGAGAAGCACGCACGAACTCCGAGATGGTGGAAAATGGAATTCGCTTTATTGCAGGCAGACACACATATTTATACTTCTTAGCAAGAGGCACTATTTATGGATTACAAACAAGATACCAGACTATGCAGCCAGGGTTGTTATTAGCTCGTGTACTCCTCCAATCACACTCTTATCACACAGGAAGAACAGACTTTCCGAGGTCTACTTTGATCATACTCTCCCATTCACTCCCAGGCACATCTTGTGTACAAGAAGCCTCTTATCTGTTCATTCTCACGGACAAACTCCCAACATGAGCGATATTCAGCTGGTCAGGGTCTCTTTTCATAATTAGCAAGCAAGAGTTAGGTACTTGTTTAGAAAAGAGCTCAAGGATGAAAGTCTTAATTCTACAACGCAGTACTGCCAGCACAGCTAACTGTAAAGTGTATCCACATATTACCTCCATGGCTGCTCTTGAAAATGTCCACGTTTGCCTCATTAAGGACTATGGTGTTGAATTTTCTTTGAAGAGACAGAATCACAGAATGGCTGGAGTTGGAAGGTACCTACAGAGATCATTAGTCCATCCCCCGCCCCCCAAAGCAGGATTGTGTAGAGTACATTACACAGGATTGCATCCAGGCAGGTTTTGAGTATCTCCAGAGAACGAGAGTCCGCAACCTCTCCAGGCAGCCTGTTTCCATGCTTTGACTAGAATATAAGCACAAAAACTTATTGGTGGCAAAAGGAAAATATTGGATTATGATTAAGAAGGTGAAACCAGCATCTATATCCCCCCCCAAAAAGCCTCTGAGTACAAATAGTTACTAACATGCGGATGTTTTGTACCCTAAAATCTTATGCATGACCAGCATTGCTTAAAAAAGCCTCTGAGTACAAATAGTTACTAGCATGCGGATGTTTTGTGCCCTAAAATCTTATGCATGACCAGCATTGCTTCAACATAACAACACTGATCAGGCAAGACTTCTTGCCATTGTTTGTGGCTAGTTTCTGAGGCAAAGAGGCTGTGGGAAGATACAATTTTGCCGTCAGGAGCAGTATGAGAAGCAATGCTTCAGGCTCTCAAGGCAGAACAGAATCTGACAAGAGGCCAAAGCGTCCAAAGCGTTTTGTGTAGGTGTTATAATTACTCACTAGTGCCTCCATTTGTGAGATATTTGCCTTTTTGATCTGGAATTTTCAAAAGCCCTTGTGGGCTCTCTGTGCATGTCCAGAACTGCTGTTCTCTGAAAAATTAGGCTTGTTGAGAATCAAAAAACTGACCAGAGCAGGGCGGCAGTCCCTTAAGAACCCAAATCTAATGCGTTTTTCAAACAGGATGGTATCATGTCCGGAGCCTCCAGGACAATGACTAAGGTTCACTAATTCCCAGGTTGGGATTAAGGTGAATCAACACCAGGGATTTCAACATCACTTTTATTTATCAGCAACAAAGAACTAACAAGCATGGGTTTCAGTTGCCCACTTAGCATTATTAACATGCCTAACAATAAAGAATAAACTGCAGAAAAAAAAACCAGCCTTACCATAGATGAACTTTTGTTAGAGAAAAAGAGAAAAGAAAGCAATAGGAAAAGAAAGATCACCACTCTTAGATCCCAGCAATCTTCTGGTGGTGGGCGAGAGCAGGCCTAACTCATGGGAGGACTGACTTTTATCCAGTCAAGTTCCCGCTGGGAATGTGTCTGGGGCATGGCAGGGCCCTTTAGGGGGTTTACCCCTCCCTCTCCTGGCTTGTCTTCTTTTTTGCAGCCCTAGTTCCAAGCCCTGCTTTCCCCCACACTTCGAACAGGGGCATTGATGAGGTAGTTGGCTCAGAAAGGTGCTGAGTCAGCTCTGCAGCAACATGGACAGGCACCAGTCAGGCAGGTGTGGCCAGTTTAGGTTCTGGAAAGGTCTACACTGTTTGAGCCATCCTTTAGCAGTCCCTTCCAGCTGGATGCACCAGCCACAGACAATCTGTGACCAATGAAATGCTGATGGGACAGTTCCACCTCATGGGTGTGACTAGTGGGGCCTGGTGGTACCGGAGGGCTGTGATGCAGTATCGCCTCTAGTCAGAAGGGATTCAGCAACCACTCAGCATGGAGCAGTAACATCACTACTCTTTCTGGACAAAGAGGAGGAAACAGTGAATATAAAGCTTTACTCTAAAGAGTAGGATCCAGCTGCATTCAAAATGCGAAGAGGCATCACATTTTAAGGCAGAGTGGGAAGTTAGATATATGCATGGGTTTATAATTCTCCATTAGCTTCTCCAGACTGCTTTCTCCTCACAGCTGGATCATTAAGATTATCCTCAGCAGGTGGCTAATTCCTTTCCGTGCTGCCTATAGGAAGTCAAGCAGGTCTTTGTCTTCTCTATGGTAGGAACATCTAGTGTACTTGTGGTTTCATAGATGTGAGTTATGCTTCGGAAGTGAAGTTCTGCCCAAGGTAGAGAGGGGTTCTTTTTGAAGAGGGAATCTGAAGAGGCTGGTGAAATAAATGCAAAGCAATCATTTGACATATGTGTGACGATGCATTTCTTTCAAAGGTTTGTAGAGAACAGCAGTGCTGCGGTTATCAGTCTGCTGCTTCACCCAACGAGAGCATCTTTAAATTTTACTGACAGAAAGTGAAATAGATAATGCAATTTCTCTAAGGCTGGCACTTCCAAAAAAAAAAAAAAGTAATTTTATAAGATAGCTAATGTTTTGTGCTTTGCATGCTGTGCAACTGGACAGGTGTTTTGTGAAGATCCCCTGGGGAATGTCTGCATTGATGCGAACAGGAAGAAGTTTTCATTTCATGAATCACTAGACTGTCAGTGATACATTACACCTTGTCACAGATGGTACAGAGCAAAATGAGGTGTTACCCTGAATTTTATACCCCCATTACTGGAAAATGTGAACCTGGGTATTTTGAAGTTGGATGATTTATCTATAATGACCCAGGGCAATTTCGTTAACTACCATTATTACTGTGAGCATTTTGTAGATACTTTTTCTTAATAAATTCTGTAACTGGATGTAGTGCTTAATCCATTAACATCTTGCTAATGATTACTGTTCTCTTCTGTAAAAGGTAAAATACCGTTGTTCTGAGTACCAAGCAATTGCTCTATTCATGGAATAAATACAGTGATACATTATTATATGGAAAGATTTGTGAGTTAGTTTCTGTACAGTGGTAAAGTAGCTCTTAGATGGACACTATGTGTAGTAGTACATATATTAGAGTTGGGCTATCAGTGACAGTATTAGTCAGGGAACACTTTGGTGCTTCTCATCATGATAAAGAAAAAATACCGTGATTGATTCAGTAGAAACTGATGGTGAAAGCTGAGATAGGAAAGGTAATGACATATCCTTATGCTTCCTAGCTCAGAGGAGCAGAAAAATGGATGCATGCTCATGTAACGAATAAAAAATAGCATTTTTCAATAGTGCTGAATACTCATGTAGAAAGAGTGCTGAGTTGCTGGTGTTCACGTGTTTTTCCATCTTGGCTGTCATTCATTTTCCTGAGAGATATATCAGTGGCAGAATTACTTATGCAACTTTTGAGGAAATTATAGTGGATTATTTTTTCATTAAAAAAATTGTATATATGTTACCACTTCTCAAAGTCTGACACTTTTTTATTCCCTCCCAAAAGTCTCTTACTGAAGCCACTGCGTCAGTCTGGTGTTCACAACTCAGTATGTTTTCCTGAACTTTAAGGATAATCTCATTTTGCTTAGGGTGTTTGTACTACCAGTTAAACATAATATATCTACGTCTTTAAAATGACGTATCAACCCTGAATACACCAGGTATGGTGAATATTCACCTGAACTTGGGCTTTATTTGCTTTGGTATAGCAGAATTTTGCTTCTCATTGTTTCCAGATATAACCACTGTCATTCAGATGTCATTCAGTGCTTGCAGTGTGGGCAGAAAATACTGCTATCACATCTGCAGAAAATATTTTAAACCATCTGAATTGCCAAAATTTCATTCATTTAATTTGAAAGCTAAGATTTAGTATAGTGAACATCGGGCAATCCATAGTACTTAATCTACTAGCTCAGCAAAACATCAAATTAATTCAAATTTGAAAAGGACTCTCCATCTGTAGCCAAAGCATGTTCTCAATTACATATTGAATTAAATAAGAGATAGGAATATTTCTGAGAGCTTGAAATTTATGATTTCATTAGATTGAAAAATTAAACCTAAAAATGTGTAAAATTCCACATTAATCATTTAGTTTTAGCACATAAATGCAAATGGCTTGGAACTGAGCTTAATTTCAGATTGTAAGTAGTAATTACCTTGTGACACCTCATGAGCTTCATTAAAACCTTGCTTTTAATAAAAGTGGGGCACATTAGGGATTTGCACAAATAAGAGCATTATGGTGTTTAATCAGCAGAAAGTGATAATGATAAAGCTTCATTAGATAAAATTTCCAAATATGAAATTGAGGAAGATATAAGTGGATTAAACATTAATTTAGAAGTATTTTATTCAGTGAATTGTCTTTTCTTCTGTTCAGGAATGTGTTAATCTGTGTGAATTAATTTGGGGCTTGAAACAATCAAATTCAATTAGTAGATGGAAAATTCTTTTTTTCGAAACTGTTGTTCTACTACAGTACCAATCTACAATTAGTTTTAGTATTGATTAGTATTTCTAATCCACCATTTGTGATATTTAATGATTGCTTATATCACAAAATTGCATCTGGTCCACGTCTGGGCTTTATATCGTCAACAAATTATAAGTTCATGTACAACCATACATACACAAGAATTTATGGCACAAAGATACTGAAATATTTTTCTTTCTTCAGCCTTATGAACAATAGTCAAATTATTTACAGAATTTCATATAAAGAAAGAGCAGCCAATAGAAGGGGAAAGGGCTTGTTCTTTTAATTCAAAAGAAAGGACACACTTTGCATTATTTATTTCAGGTCTGATCTCTCGCATTATAACTGTTTACCAGCCTAAGTATTAGTTCAGGGAAAATTTGACTTATAACATTGAGTTTTTAATTTCCTCTTTTTCATATGTTTAAAAAAAAAGTAAAACAGCAGATGAAACATGAATTCTAAAATATCATATTGATTTTGTTGTTGTTTAGCAGGTATTTGTATTATTATCCCATACATGTGACAACATTATGGGAGGAAAATTAGTAGTACAAGTATTATCAGAACTTTACAATTTACCTTGTTTATCTTATATTGCAAGTCCCAATCAAAGAAAATATACTTGAAAACAATTCTCAAGCATAAGGAACTAGATGCTCTACTGTTACACTTGTGTGAGTGAATTTTATTTTCATAGAAGTGTGTTCTTGTAACTTAATTTAAACATGGGATTCCTCCATTCTTAGTACTTAAAATAGCTTTCCAGGAAAGCAACATGTAGACAATAATTGTGGGGTTTTTTGTTGGGTTGGTTGTTTTTTTGATGCCACTCTCCTCCCATATGTCTTTACTGAGTATAATAAGAAAATATAAACAGAGAGGTAATATTTTGTTTTCAAGATGATTCTCATAAAAATTATTCTAGATTTTAATTCATCTATCCTGAGCGAAAATATAAGCATATTATAGTGAAAGTAATAATACAAAAGTCTCATCCGGACAGGCATTTTACAGTGGTTTGAATTAGTATTTAAAAGATATAAAGAAATAATTCTTCCTTAAGCACATGCCAAAGTATTTTAGGGTGTATACCCACTATGTATAGACATAAAAACAATGGAATTATAACTTTTTAAAATTATAATGAAAAAAGAAAGACCTGCTTCTCACTCTGAAAATCAGATTTTGAATAAGAGGCGTAAAAACTCCGTTCTGAAATTCAAGCTTTCATGTGTAATTCCAGTAAGTGAAATGTTTAAATAGTGTTCTATACTTTCTTTTCTGTCACACACTAGTGAACTCAGGTTCTGTATTTTTGCTCATGTTCTATTTCCAGTCACCTCTAAATGTGTTAGTAGTACTCTGTCTCTATGGGTGTGAGTGAATTTCTTCTGATGCTGTTTTATGAGTTTGGCCAGTATCAGACATAGTATTCTGGGCGTTATAAACACAAAGACAGGACAGAAAGACAGAGAGAGCTAAGAGAGGAAAGAGAAAAAGAGAAAGAGAAAGCAACAAATGGCCCAATAGTTTTCACCTCTTAAATACATCGATCACAAAAGTGCTGATTGGCCTGGCCTTGGCCCCAGGTGGGCCCAACTTTTTATACCTGGGGCTGAGGGAGGATCTGGAAGCTTCAAATCGTCCCTCACAACCCTCCCTCCCCCTGTTACCTAATACTATGACAGACTCAAATTCATGACATCCTTATCATAACAGGCTCTTCTAAGAACTGTATTCCCATCTTTCTTGTAGGCTCCCTTTTAAGTACTGGAAGGCCCCCATAAGGTCACCTGGAGCTTTCTCTTCTCCAGGCTGAACAACCTTAACTGTCTCAGCCTTACTTTATCCCAGCCTTCTGATCATCTTTTTGCATCTCTGGACTCAGTCCAACAGGTCCATGTCCTTCTTACGCTGAAGGCTCCAGAGCTGGACATTGTACTGCACGTGGGGCATCACAAGAGCTGAGTAGAGGGGGATGTAGTGGTTTGACCCTGACGGAGGGTCAGAAGCCCACCAAAGCCTCTATCACTCTACCACTTACCCTTCTTAGATGGACAAAGGAGAGGGAAAATATAGCAAGAGCCCTTTGGGTTAAGAAAGAGCAGTTTAATAGTGCAGAAGTAAAGTCCACACGAGGAAGCAAAGCCAAACAAAAAGATTACTCTCTACTTTCCATTATCAGGCAATGTCTGGCCACTTTCCCAGGAAGCAGGGCTCCAATATGTGTAGCTGTTGCTCCCAAGGACAAATACAATCCATGAATACCCCACACCTTTCCTTCTTCCTCCTCTCTTTTATATCTGAGCTGATCTCATATGGTATGGAATACTGCTTTGGTCAGTTTGGGTCACCTGGCCTGACTGTGTCACCTCCCAAGATGTTGCCCACCCTCAGCCTACTGTTGGGGGAATGTTGGAAAACCACAGCTTTGTGTGAGCACTGCTCAACAATAGCCAAAACACTGGGCTGCTATCAACACTCCTCTAGCTACCACTACAAAACCACAATACTGTGAGAATTTCTGTGGGGAAAATCAACTCTATCTCTGCCCAGTCTAATACACAGGAGAGTCACCTCCCTCAGCCTGCCGGCCACACTTCTCTTGATGCAGCCCTGGATAGGGTTGGCCTTCTGGGCTGTGAGATCAGATCTCCTAGAACAGGCAAAGTGTATGTTCATACATAGTTTTTCAAACATTTCAATCATTCATAAAAATTCTAAGTTCAGGTTATAAAAAAAAATTAATGTTCGTGTCAAATTACTTTTTATTACCTTGAAGCCTTTAATGAAATATTTACAAGCAGCAGTTCTTAAACTGAGAGGAATTTGAAAAGTTTCTGGGACAAAATGATTTCTGTGACTCTGTCTTTAACATATAGGTGAATCCAAGCTCATTTTTTTTCAACAAGAGTTTGTAAGTCTATCCCTAAAATCTGAACCTGTCTATTGAAAGTTTTTTGATGTCTAAGTGCTTCCAGGCTGTTGGAACAAATACAGCTGTTTCATTTTCCAGCCATCTGTCTAGATTGAAATAAAAAAAAATAATATAAAATTTGAAGAATCTGTGACATTTTGTACCAGGGTTGTTAATGATAAAGGGTCAAATTCAATAAAACCCAGAAATTAGAGCCTTTCACTCTGATTTATAAATGGCTTTTTAATTTGAGTCAGATCCTTTACTGTTGACATTCATGTCTGTGTTTCTGTGATTCTGTGATGTCATAAAATAATTTATTAATATTAATGCTTTGGAAATGTCCTCATGTCTTAAGTGTGAATATTCAGAAAATATATATACAACTCTCAAGACAGACCCTTAAGTATTGTAAAACAAAAAAAAGTTAAGTTCATTTATCCCGAATGAAGAAATAATTGAAAATGAAAAATAAATACCTGCATTACCTGGTAACATGGTTGTGTATTGTCTATAATGAACAGATCTAACCCTTTAAAACCTCTGGATGCAGCTAACAGTTATTTTTAAACTCACAGTCTTTCTGAGTTTGCAGTAAAGTGTATTGTTCCAGATGCAGTCCAGATGGTGAAAAATGTTAGTTCATATCTTCTCCCAGCATGTCATCACCTCTGAGATTTATCATCACTTCTGTTTGTCAGCCTAAGAGCACACTCCATAATTACTAACTTGCTTCTGTAAAATTATCTGGTTTGCAAAATGCCCTTATTATTATCTTAGGTGAATGTGGAATGCTGATACCTTGGTGAAGTCAATAGATCTGAGGGGATGCTTATGAGAAGGGAAGAATGATGAGGAGCAGAAAACAATATTGTTTTAACCCAGATCAGCTGCAGCCCCCAAAACTACATCAGACCATTGTCCTATATGATCCCAAGGTTACTCTTATAGTTTAGTGTTCCCTGCATTTAACCACAGTAATGCCAGCTGGGCAATGTTGCCTGGTTAATAAAATAACATGAATAAATTATTTGTATAAGGTTTATTTTCTGACATGCTATCACTTCACTTGAATTTGGACCTCACCCAAAAAAGAGTCAGAAACATATGATCACTTTGGATGATCAGCATAAAGTGATACAGCTATTTTGGATTGCTATTGAGAAACACCAAGGAGATAGAGGAGACACATGTAAATTCAGTGCTTGAAAATTTATAGATGATTTTAGACATAAATTCAAATTGAAATGAGTTCTCTTGTGCAACAGAAGTAATATAAATCTGTTCAAGCTCTAGGCTAGGAAATATTATTCTGTAGGAGACTCAGCAAAGGGTAATATTTTATGTGTTTTTAATAATAAATTTCCAAAGTTAAGAAACTCTGGACAAAATTTATACTACTTTTATAGTCTAAGTCTGATTTATTTTTTTTAGCTCATTTAACCCTGTCAACATAACTGATGCTTCAAGGGTATTCCCGAGATGATGTAATATAAACATACTTGGGATCAAGTCCCACCTTAGTACTGATGACGTGAAAGAATAGTAAGAGCATAAATCAAGAAAGATTTAAACATTTTACCCTTTGAACTACCAACTTGGCTGAAAAAATTCTGTAGATTTGGAGATATTTAGTTCTGTATTTCCAAGTAGTTAAAATGCTATCCAGTCTATCATCTCCGGTTTTATTGATTTATCACAGAAATTAAATCTGTACATTTCTTTTCTTATTCCACTTCCTGTGGCAATTGAGTTCCAACAGCTGCACAAAGACTTTAAGCAGTATCTTAGAGTGAAATTTCTTGTGATTGTTTCTAGAAGCACCCATAGAATAATAAATATGTCAATATTGGATAGTTTTTCATTATGATTGCATTTATTTGATATTATAAAAAGTAATAAGGTAAATTAAAGATCAATTTAAGCATACATTAATAGAAAACAAGCAAGCTGTAATGCTTTGATTTGGAAAAGGCAGTGTAATTGAAAACAGGCAGCTGCTGTGAAAACTTTAAGGTTTAACGGGGAAAGTTGTGAATTATGATTTATAGTGAAAGAATGCAAATTCTTGAAATGGATCAAGCTTGAATTAAACCTGCTCTAAAAATGCACTTTATAAGTATTTTGGCTAGCTCTGGATGATCTACAAAAGGCCACTTATATGGTAGCCAGGGATACAATTTGTACTTCCCATGAGGAAACAGAAACCATATTGCATATTCCAGTCATCAATTCTTCAACACAACAATTTTACACTAACATTGGACATTTTGTGACATCTCTGGGGTCTTTGAACTTCATGGGATCATATATCTAGAAGCAGCTTTTTACCACAGAATAGTAAAAAATAGGGAACAGCATTATTTCAGAGATGATCTTCAGACTGAAAATGTGCATGAAGTTATAGAGAAATGTTTATGTGAGGGAAAGCATGCAGCTTATCAGTACATATTTACGTTGGCAGTCAGTACTCTTGATGAGAGGGGTTGAGTAGCAAGTTAACTGTTGGGTAACATGACTGCAACTATGACTATGTTAATGATCCATATGCACAAATTATACAAGGACAAATCATAGAGATGGATCATCAATATCTGATTTTGCCCTACAGCAAATGAATGTTAAATTGTTGATGGAGTAACCTGCAATGGTCTTGGGTGATGACCTCTTACCATCTTCATGAAACTGTAGAAGCGTAACTCCTGACAGATTTTTTTTTACCTCCTGATGCTTTCAACATACTGTTACATGGCAGTGTATCTTCAGTTCTAGAAGGCCCAAGATATGAAGTCTTCAATGCCTCCCTGTTCTTCTACCTTGCTGGAATGGAAAAGTATTCAGCAATGTCACAGAGATTGTTTTCTTTTATGTATACCATAAATGGTGGCAACCAGAAGAGAGACTGAGACAGTACCTGTAGCATCATCTTCACTTACTGGTAGCTTCATGCGAGGTAAGCTATTACTCAAAAGATGAACTTACACAAGTAAAAAATATTCATTCTGTTAGAAATTACTTTTTAAGTCAAAACCAAACGGTGCATCATTTTCAGTGGCAACTGTGTGTGTCAAAATATGATTGAACAAGGTTACTGTGGGGTTTATTTTGATGCTGGCAGCCATGCAGTGTTACTACTGGCACTGCAGAGAGGAGTGCAAGGCAGATGGGTGCTGTCATTTTCAGTACTATTACCATTCTAGGAACTGAGAAAGCATGGAAAATAACCGCAAATGTGTAAAGAAATAGAAATTATTAAAATTCACTAAATTATTTGAACAAACAGCAGAAATAAAAAACAGATACCAAATATTGAGCAACATGCTCAATTTCCTAATCCATTTTGACAGGCTGCTAAAGCCTATAAATTCCCAGTAAGAGATAGAGACACACACACATTTTAAGATTTACTTACACTTGGTTCGAATTGTAGTATTCCACAAAATGGATAAAGTAAAAAATGTTTCAGTTCTTATCCTCATTATCTGAATTCTAAAATAATATGCAAGAAAAAATGTTGTGTAACTACTAAAGGATTTTAAGAAATTGAATTCTAGTTATAAATAGAAAAAGGAGGTTGTTGATGACTCAAATGAAGAATGTCTACCTGAAAGGAGAGAAGGGTAACAAGGTGGATGTTGATGTCTTCTCCCAAGTAACAAGTGCCAGGACAAGAAGAAATGGCCTCAAGTTGCAACAGGGGATGTTTAGATCAGATATTAGGAAAAATTTCTTCACTGAAAAGGTTGTTAAACGTTGGAACAGGCTGCCCAGGGAAGTGAGGTATTTAAAAGACACATAGATGAGGTGCTGAGGAACATGGTTTAGTGATGGACTTGGAAGTGCTAGGTTAACGGTTGTACTTGGTGTTATTAAAGGTCTTTTCTAACCAAATCTGTAACCAATTCTGTAATTCTATAATTCTAAGATTTGAGACTTCATTGAGAAATGGTTGTCATCTGTGGATGAAGGTAACATGTGAGTGAAAGTACACGTGTGCATTTCTTTAAGAAAAACAAATAGCTCAGTTTATGTTGGTTTTGTGTTCAGCCAGCATTAAAATCGTAGCTTGTGTCAGTTTGGGATATGCGTTCCGAGTTTTTCACAGCACATTGTGGTGGGTTTGCCCTGGGTAACAGCCAAACACTCAGGGAAGAGAAAGGCCCTCTGGGTCAGAATAAAGGCAGAGAGATTTCTTGCCAATTATTGCCTCGAGCAAAACTGACTCAGCTTGGAAAAATCAACTTAATCTATTGCTAATTAAAATAAATACAGCATTACTAATTTGAGTAGTGTGAAACAAAAAGACAAAGGTTGAAGCAACACCTTCCCTCCAAAGCTTAACATCATACTTTCAGTCCTGGCTCTTCTACATCTGCCCCAAAAGTGGGGAAATTGAGGCTTATCTTCAGAACGTGACAATTTTTCTGTACTGCTGCTTCCTCCTCACACATCTCTGCTCCAGCTTTCAGAGAGGTAGTGGAGGCTCCATTCCTGGAGCATTCAAGGTCCGGCTTGACGGAGCTCTGAGCAACTTGATCTAATTAAAGGTGTCCCAGGTGACATTTAAAGGTCCATTCTAACCCAAATCATTCAATGATTCTATGGACCCTCCAAAAGCTGCAGGGGATATCTGCTCTGCCATGGAACACCTTCTTCCTCCTCTGATCTTGGTTTTCCCTCTGCTATTTCTCAGGTTTTTTTGTTCCCTCTTCTCTCTGTCTGGCATTTCATGCTTTTTAAAAAATGTGTTTTAATGGAAGTGCCATCAGCTTGACTGATGCGCTCAGCTGTGCCCTGTGGTAGGCCCATTGAAGCCAGCTGGACCTGTCTGTGGACCTGTATGGGGCAGCCCCTGGCCTCTTCCCACAGAGGCTACCCCTGCAGCCTCCCTGGCTAACACCTTGCCATTTACACCTAAAACACAGACAGGAAAGTATTATGAAAAACATTTAAAACATTTGGCTTCAGCCTGATTTAGAGCTGGAAAATTTTGTAAAATTTTAGGCATATGGGAAATCTAGCTCCTTTCCAATTTTTTTTTTTGGTTCTCTCCAGTATACATTGCAGGAGACCACTTGCTCTGCATTACGTGTGAAAGTTGAAACTGCAAAACCATTATACCATTGGTTAAAAATTAAATTACATGATCCAGAATACATCTGCGTGACTGAGCTTTTGTTTTCAGAAAACGTAATTTCTTTTATTCCTTAGCACTCTTAATTGAAATTGTCATTTTCCCTCTACTCACCAAAGCAATTTTGAATTCTAACACTTTTTAAGAGGAGTGAGTATATCACCAGTGGAAAAATTTATAGCTTCTAATTTTCAGTAGCTAAGATACAATTAACCAATTACTTTTACTGTTTAGTGCTCAGACTTTAATAGCTTTTAAAAATGCCATTGCAAACATCATTTTATGATCTTGCAGTGGTAAGAAACAATGCTATACACAACTTGGCAGGTACTTCCTCTCTGGTGACTGTGAGACAGATCACGTATCTCTGCTTGAAAGCTCTTAAGTACTATTTTTTATTTCCTGCCATTAGCAGTGAAGCTGTAGGTCCAGTCACATCCATTTTGGCACGGGAGTCTGTTCTTCTAGTTCACCATTGCAGCAGCTATTAGAAAAAAATATCTTGGATTGTAGTTGACACACTAAGTATTCTGTAAAGACTGGTAATCACTCACCTCTGGTATGGCAGCAGGAGAAATAAAAAGACTCTGTGTTTGACCTTTTCCAACAGTAGCTTCCAAACCCTAGTGTTATAAGATTTGCTTACTTGCATTTTAAATATCTACAAAATGTTAGCTGTGGTGCTGAATAATTTAAGGAAGGAAAAGAAAGGAAGAGAAAAAGCTATCAGCAAAGAAATATTCAGATGCTATTCAGAAGATAAATCACACAGAGGGCATAGAGGAAACTGATGTGTAGAAAAGAAGTAATCAGAGAGGAAAGCTAATGGAGGGATGATATAAGAAGAGTACTGTATGTGCTGAATATGATAAAGTCTGGACAAAGAAAATTAAATACCTTCACTGGACTAGCTTGGTCTTTAATGAAATACAAAACTCTGAATAAGAAGAGAAAACGTCAACCTCAGAATAACCACAAAATAAAATGGAACATTTTCCTTGAGATAAAAGCAGCACAAACTCCATGAAACTCTCCCAATAAAGTTCAAAAGAAGGAAAAAGTCTTAGTGAGAAAATGTCAGTGCTAATTGACAATCAAACAGAAAACTACCCTATTGGGACAGAATTAAAAAAAAAATTTCTCAGAAGTAACATCCAAGTACACACCTGAATGAATGACTTGATATAGAAGTCTCAAAATTTAGAAAATAAAAAAAATTTAATTGGAACACAAGGTAGTAAACTGTATTATGAAAAAAAGAGATGCTCTGTGGTAGTATATCAGTGAGTTCTGTATAGTGAAACTTACGTGCTTAGTACTTTCCTAAGTCTTTTTCTACTGTAAAGAAAAGAAGCATTTATCTTTCCAGCAGTTGGATACTTCTAGTCCTTCTTTGGAATAAGGAATAAATTCAGTCCATAGAAGGCATCCTCAAATACCTGGAAAGCATGAAACTTGTTTTCCATTTTCCTCTGTCTAAAGAAGGTTTTCACCCTCATCTTTTTTCCAGACATCTCTCTTTCATGTTAAGGGGTAAAGTGTCCTCATTACCACCTCCTTTTTGTCCTTTTTATGAAATTAAGACCTATTAATATGAATTATGAAATATCCATAATCTATCAACCTATGAATAGTTCTGGGTTTTACATAAATATACTACATGTATACTGCATAGTAGGAGGGAAGGAAAAAAGGTGTAGGTAAAGGGGAAATTTGGTAGAAGAGAGGTATTACATTTTGTTTTCTATCAAAAATGAAAGAAAACACCTTGGATAGAAGAGATTACATCTAATGTTACTGCCAGAAAAACTGGCAAGATCACAAGCCTCTAGGCTTTATATCTACTGGGAGTTTAGTAGCATGTTTTCAGCATCACCATCAACATCCAAACAACAGATTAAGTGCCTCTGCTGGCTTTGAATGCAAAGGTAGGTTCTGAGGTTTTGTGTTGTTTTACTTTGGTTTTTTAGAAAAAAAATATATACACCAAAAAACTATGTACCTAGAGATGAAGGAAAGTTTGAGAGACCCGAGGTTCATGCTCACTAGAAGGGAGGAATGTTAGCTGGTGCTCAGGTAATTAATGGTTAAATATCCCTTGGGTAGCAGGTAGTAGGTAGCATAACTTAACAATCTGGTAGCTTTAAATTTCACATCTAATTGTGGCAGTGGGAGTTAGAACACAGGTTGAAGACATAATGAAATTACCACAGGGAGGAACAGACTAATGAACTGAAGTCCAGCAAAAGTTATAGCTATATTGCTGTCAGCTTGAAAATCTGTAAATAACAACTTTGAAAACCGTTGAGGGCACTACACAATGGATTTTATGTGCATATAAGCATGAAATGTGAATTGGAAGGAATAATTGAGTTTGCTATATTGTCAAGTACATACTTGGAAAAAAATCACTTGGTCATCATTTAATCTCCTTTGCACACCTTTTCCATCTTATTTGCACTTTTAATGCAAAACCCTACAGAGTACCTCTTCAATCAAACTGAATTGGTTTATGTAAAATAGTTAGTGCATATACAACTTTGTAAGTCTTTTAATTCTTCAGCAAAAACCTTAGAGGAAAGCATGATAATCCTCTATGTTTTTGGGTTTTTTTCTGGATTTTCAAAGTCAAACCTCCCCATTTTCATTAAGAGTTCTGAAATCTTGTTTTATTGAATAGTAATTCTAACCCAGCTTTTTAATGGAGTGGCATATTTTAAATAAAATTATCTTCAGATAATAAAATACAGATGAGTGAATCCAATGCTTTAGCAGACGTAGGTGAAAACTGATCTCTGTGTCTTTTCTTCAAGGACTTTTAAAAAAATAATATAAATGTATAAAATCATATTAAGCTCTTGTTGTATGGAAACGTCATAAAAATGTTGGGTATGATCCTTTACCTGCTATAGAAGTTTGACTAAGTGTCACTTGACCTTCCAGTGGAGGCCATAGGTTTTACCTGTATAAATTCAAATGCAGTTGATGTGACTCTACCTGTATAAAATCATCTTCCTAGGTACGGGTTTTTTCATGGATTATTACTGTAAGAGCTACATTAGATACATGAGTATCAACTAGTTCAACAGTATTAGTTTCTTTTTTGTCACTCACTTTTGTCTTTAGGTTAAAAAGCCTTGTCTTCCTGTGTTTCCTGGACCTCTGATGACCTGCTGATCTTCTCTAAGCTGTATTTAGTTAATTCCCATCTTTCTTAGACTGCATTAAGAAAGTCTACCCTATTCATGAGGGCTTATTCATGATAATTAAAGCAGGGAACAGACGCCCTATAATTCTCATATCCTTTTTTGCAGATCTGCTATGTAGGCAGTTTTTTCCCATCCTGTCCCCCTTATCCTGTATGCATTTGGCTGCTGTTTGTCACTGTAATGTCTTGCACCAATTTCCAGTTTGTCATCAACATTTTGTCCTGCAATTTAGGTGTTATCTCCCTTACCTTAGTGCAGATCTAAGCATCCTCTGGCCCACCATCAATCCCATTAATGAACCTAAAGAACAGATCCTGACTGAGTATAGGCCAAAACACTCTCTGAATTTCATTGTGTTAGCTGTTCTTTGGCTACAGTTATCCAACCAGTTTTGCAACTACCACGTAGCAATTAAATCAACTTCAAATTCCTGGCTTCTTATAAGTATATGTTACAACATTAAAGTATAGGACTGGTACTGTTTCTTCAGAATGTTTGTAAATATTTTGCTGGAATATTTATCTCACAGTTTTATCAGGGCTAAGAACAAGCTGGTTGTATTTCTTTAGTTCCCCTCACCTCACTTGTTATGTTTTCTTCCTTTAGCACTATACTTACTACATTTACTGACATTACTTTTTTGCTTTTTCCTCAATGATTTTTTCAATAAGAACAATTCTATGAGTTTTCAAATCATCCTTTAAGTATCTTAGAAGGAAGTTCATCAAGTCCCAAAGTTTTGGAAACATGTAATGTAGAAGTTACTGTTAAGCTTTCCTTCCCTGTTCTCAGCTGCTACTTCACCACATTTTTGTTACTATTAATTAGCATCATGTAGCTACATGCTTTCAATTTATTGTTCTGACTGATGCAGAAATGTGACACATTTCAGCTTCCCGAGCATCACCTATCACATACTGTTTTTTTTCCCTCCACTCATTAAAAACGTAACACTTTCCCTGACCTTTTTCTGATTATGACTGTAATGAATTGACTTCTATATATTACAGGATTTTACATTTCAATAAGTTATCCCTGCATTTTGCCAATAACTGGTATGACTAGCCTGAGGCCTAATTCTAGAAAAGCATTTACTGGGTATAACATGAAGCTATCAATAACTGCATAATACTTTTCCTTGATAATTCCTTACAGTGATGGATCACACAAAACATGGATAATAATCTGTGCCTTATTTACAGTTTGAGTTTTTGTGATTTAAGCTTCCACTCATTAATCCTCTCTTTGGTACACTGTCTTTGTTGGATTAACTGTCAGTCTTCTCTTTGTGTGAATGCACTTGTAAACTGTGATCAAATTATCTTTATAATCTGCATTTCATCACTGAGAAATCAGTCTGAATTCTCTTTGCAAAGGTCTACATCCAACAATACGTCTGTAAATCTGCTTAGTTTTATTCACTGTTTCCTACTGATGTATGTCCTAGGATAAGGTTAACTCAATTCTATGATGGCAGTTAAAGGGGTGATCAAGGTGGTGAAATGTGAGTGTAAGGGGTAAGAAAGAGCTGATTGGGTAAGGTATAAGGTTTGGAGTTGTGCTAAAAATGTGAGAAGTGAAGCTAGAAGAGGAGTGAGGCAATGCGAATACCTGTGCTGGGACAAAATAATCAGTAGAAAGGTAATTTCATT
>NW_009718561.1:26680-51718 GCF_000703405.1 Apaloderma vittatum
TTGTTTTTGATTTTAGTTTTGTTCTTTTTTTCTCCCCCTCTTTTTGACTGTCTGGCTATCCTGAATTTTGGATTGTTTAGATAATACTTGTTAAAACTTAGATTTCATCAAGATCCCAAAGATTTATAAAATAACTCTTTTCCTATTTTCAGTTAGTTTTCAGAAGGTGAATGAGTCTGTCACGTAGTTTTGACACTTAGTTTTGACACATAACCCTTGTGGGATTAAGGCACCTTTGCCTAAACTTTAGTTCTAACTGCAAGACAACCATCTTGGCTAAAACATTGCAAGAGTGCTTGGCCCTCAAAATACTAATCATCTAAAATTATTTAATTACGAGCATAGCATTGTTCGCACATCAGAACATCAAGAAAGTTTCCAGGACAGCGTGCATCTGGTGCATAAGAAGTTCTCCTCACAGAGATTTCTAAGGTAACCTTAAGGGTTGGTAGCATTAAGGGAGCTTGATGTTCCTGACCCTGAGAGAAAATCCTCTGAAGTGTGGAATGGAGATTCCATGTGGTCAAGCTCTGTGAACACAAAGGAACCTGTAGATATCAAGGATCCAGTTGACTGCACGTTTACTGACCTGGGCCAAGAGTCCATGCCGGCTCATGTTGAGCTTGTCGTCTATCAACACTCCTAAATCCTTCTCTTCAGGGCTACTTTCAACCCACTCTGTGCCCAGTTTGTATTTGTGCCTGGGATTAGCCCAGCCCAGGTGCAGGACCTTGCATTGTGACTTGTTGAAGCTCATGCAGTTTGCACTGGCCCATTTCTCAAGCCTGTCAAGGTCCCATTATAATATCAAAACACACCTCCATCCCAAAAGCTACACGCCTCCAAGGTGTGACCACCCCTCACTGAGCTTGCGCATTGTATTTTTCTATTCTGTACCTTTAAACATGAAGTGAGGAAGATTTACACCCATCACAATAAAGACATGCATGACTAGAGTCACTCGAGCTCCACCTGAGAGGTAACAAATAATATAAAAATGGCCCAAGAGAGGGGAAACTTTAGGGAAGATACCACCATTATCAGGGGAAATACCACCAAGGACCACCTCTGACTCATGGGATCAGTCAATAGGCTGAGCCTCT
The DNA here is from genome assembly GCF_000703405.1 of Apaloderma vittatum. Lineage (NCBI taxonomy): Eukaryota > Metazoa > Chordata > Aves > Trogoniformes > Trogonidae > Apaloderma > Apaloderma vittatum. Next base: position 27,784 of record NW_009718561.1, read on the forward strand.
CTTCTCCACCATAGGGACGCCTTTCGGTCAGGTCCGAACACTTGGTCTCACCAAGCGCTGCTCTGGGATATTTAAGAAATCTTTTTAGAGCTGCTCATAATCAATTACATCTCTAACTTTTGCATGTGCTTTGCAGTCAGTCACTATCACCAACAATAAAAATGAATTTGTGTATCTTTTGCTTCAATAAACATTATTTGATTCCGATCTGGCAATGTGAGTCCCTGTTGACAGTGAAACACAGAGTTTGGTTGTGTATGTTGCCACCATCATGAAGGTTAGCCTTGTAAATCCGGGAGTGCTGCCAGATCAAAGGCATATGTGTGCATCATGTTAGTAATGTTGAATTGGCCATCACTCGGAACATAAGCCCACCTGACCCCAGGCCTTCTGTTATCTAAGGACAAGCTGGAATATAAGGGGGTTTATTTTCTGCCAAACAGATTTGCCCCTTATTTTTACAACAGCAATTGTTGCCTCTTTTCTGCAACAGCAATTATTACCTCTTTTTTTGCAACAGAAATTGTTGCCTCCTTTTAATGCAACAACCCTGAAATATAACCATCCTTAATTTCTGCATCTGCAGTTAAATTAATAAAAGATATAGTAAGCAAGTGTATAGATATAGATGACAAGCATCTAAAATAGCATAAACTAAGCATGCAGGATATGTTCTTGAAAAATATTATGATATTATGGTTTTAAAAGGATTACATTATTCCCTTGCTAAATCATTCCTTTTAACATATACATTTAGGCATTGTGTGCAGTCCATATGATAACACTGTTGATTTCAGGAAAATCTGCACAATAGATGGGGCCCTAATTCAGGGCCAGATACATATTAAGAAATTGTTGAAAATAATAACTCTCCAAATCCAAACTTCTTATTCATTGTGATTCCACAACTTATTGCCAGTGTAGTGATAACTCAAGTTATCTGTATTTGAATTAGCATCTCAAGCCACCACAGCTGTAATGCAAGAGTTCACATTGCAAAAATAGAATTAGGGCTACAAAACAGGGCTAGTTCAGTAACATAAAATAGTTGTATCAGCCTCTCAGAGTACTTGGGACTGCAGTGCACTACTACGTTATTAGGAACATTCAGCTGGCATTATTTTGCTACTGGTGAATCCTCTTTGAATTTAAAGCCCTTTTCAGCCTGAGGTAGAAGCTTATGCATCTACATGAGAATGAGGTGTAACTCTTCTTGCTCCACAAGTTAACATCACACTGAAAGCAAGAGTATGAAACAGTCAGGACTTATGTAATACTTATACTCCCATGGCCTTCAATTTCTCTCTTACTTTATTCTACCATCAACCTTCTTCATATAATAAAATACATAATCAAAGCAGGGACCTAAGATAAAAGAGAAAAAAGGGCACTAGAATCTGCACTTTGTGTGAGTTTTGTTGGTTTGGTTTTTTTTTCTAAAAAGCTTAGTCTTTGATCATTTCCAATTTGATCAAATACTGCTTTGATGCTCCTTGAAGAAGTACTGGATTATTCAAATAAAGATATAGAATGTGATTAATATTTTCATCCAAAGAAAATAAGTGAAAGAGCTAGGCTGGTAGTTTTGCAGTAGATATATCTAAGGATGTACAAATAATCTGGAAAGGAAAAAAAAAAAACATAAATAAGAAAAGGAATATAACCTAGTTAAAAACAAAAGTGAAATTGGGAAAGAAAGCCACATATGTATTATATTTCTTCTAGAAATTATGTCTTTAACTGCCAGTCAAACTGCAATAAATGTATTCATCTTGAAAGGAAATGTGTACTTATGAATATTAAAGTGAAAAATGTATTGCAGATCCAAGCCTGAACCATATTTACCACAGCTGGAAAAATTTCATTGTAAAGCATGCTAGAAAGAAAGAAAAGGCTAGGAAAAAGCAAGTACATTTTTACCCTTCTATGTTGTTTTCATAGTTGCACAGTAAGTGAGGTAGGATTTTTTGTGGGTTTATTTCTTTGATGAATGAAGTGGAAATTAATGAAAATGCCTTAGGTAAAGTTTTAGCTTCTTTTAAAAGTCATCAGAAGGAATGTATTTAAAGTCTGTAATTTGGAGTTAAACTTATTTTCTGGTCTTCAGTTTCATTTTGGAGCATGGATGGTAGAGTACAGACAAAAATCAAGTCAAATTTTAAAGTCCATGTTCTGGCTTTTTTGTTATTGTTAGTGTTGGGTTTTTTTCCTTTTTCTTCTTTTCTTCTGTTATTTGTTTTGACCTCATAAATAACCCAGTGTTATGAAGTGCCACAAAGTGTGGATAGACAAGCCTGGAAGTTACATTTAATTTGATAATAAGAAGACTGCTGTTCATTCTAACTGTGAAATAGTTGTTCAATGAATACTTTCACAGAATCATAGAATGGTCTAAGCTGGAAGGGACCTTAGAGATCATTTTAATCCAGCCTCCCTGCCGCCAAGGATGCCACCTCTCGACTAGATCAGGAAACACATGGAGACTGAACGGGAATTGAACCCACAACTTTAGCATTGTTAGCGCTACGCTCAAGCTAACTATTGTTTATTTCTGTTTTATGGAGGAAAGATGCAGTGTTGAAGCTGTGTCTACCCTAAAGAAACTTTCACGATAATCACCTTTTAGGTCTCTGTGATTTGATTGAAGCAGTGTTAGTAGTTCTTGGTATTCAATCTTTGAACAAAATCTTTCAGTTCAAAAGAGATTCCAAAATAATTTCTTTTTAAAAAAAAAAAAAATAGTATGGAAAGATGAGATTTTTTTTTTCTTTTTAAAGAACTCTTGGAATACCCGGGAAATGACAGAAAATTGGAAAATTGCTAAATCTTGAAAATAAGAGTTTGAAGATGAGCCAGATCGTGCGCAGTTGCCTCACTCTAAATCCACGTGAACAGATTAAAAAATAAAAGGTAATACACTGTCCTGGTTTGAGAGCACCAGGATAAAAGTTTTCTGGGGCTGCCTCACACACTGGCAGTCACACTGAGGAAGGTGAAGGGGCTGTGTCTGTGAGGAGGAGAGGACACATCAGGTGACTCAAATGGATCAATCACAGTATTTCTTCACGTGGTTCTGTCACAGGTTTGAGCCTGAGGAGTGTGGGGGAGTTGGTAGTGGGGGAAAAGCTGTGGGGGATGACTCTTGTAAAACACCCAGAGCTTCCCCTAGCCCCACCTCTGCCTGAGGTCAGGCCAATCAGTGCCTCTATGATCAATGTATTTAAGAAGGGAAACCTTTTGGGCCACTTCCTCTTCTTTGTGTTTCATCTCTCCTTCTGTCCTGTCTCTCATGTTGGGGAGTTTTTCTGTTAGAAGGAAGGGTAGGTTAGAGGAAAGCAAGGAATTCAGTTGGTGAGGAAAGCAGGGGAGAAAGGCCCTGGGTCCCATGGTGAATGAGATGGCAGATTTCCTGTGAACTGAGGAGACTGAGCGTCAAAACATCCAGGATGCAGCAGCAAGTCAAGGACTCCAAAAAAAAGAGAGATGACACAGGAGTGGAGGATGCACCCGCAATGACATGCAGCCCCAAGATAGTTCCACACTGGTGGGAAGTACTCACGTGAAGGGACAGAATTGCCTCCTGTGAGATGGACACCAGGTGGCATCAGGGTAAGACTGCAAGGAGCGCTCTTTTTACCGAGAAAGAAGGATTGCTATGGACAATGCGTAACGGCCCTTAAGAAAAGCCCGGGGGCCTTTAGTGCCTGGTGTGTTGGAAGGGTTGCGATTGGTTGTTTGTCACCTCTTCCTGTGCTGCTGGTGTTCCCGCCTCCTGTTTTTGCGCTGCAGAGGAGCACCATCCAATCAGGAAAGGTGGTCTTCCCCTGCCTTCTCAGGTGGGAGTGGCACACCCACTCCAAGGCTTTTTTTTCTGTTTTTGTGGTCTATCCTCAGGACTCCAGGCTCAGGCACTCTTGTCTGCTGCCAAGTCCAGTCAGGAATTTTCTGCTCGGGATGCATTTGCCCTCTGGAAGGCACAGGTTCCATACTGACATATTCATTTGTATTTTTTAATATATTTACATACTTGTATATAATGGTATATAGTTCAGCATCTTCATTATTCTTGTAAGTGTTATTTTATTTTTTATTAAACTGGTTCAAGTTTCTTTTCCAACCTCAAAGACTCTCTTTCTGGTTGTCCCCTGGGAGGGAGGATCACAGATATCATCTGTCAGAGTTTAGTGGCTGGCCTAACCCTAAACCTTGATATAAGCACAAATGGCACAAATGCAAAGGGAAGTGTTTAACAGTAAGAACCACTGAAGATTTTAGAGTGAGTAATGCTGCACCTCTGAGAAAACTCCAGGAACTATAAAGGTAACTTAATGAAAAAAACCCTACAATACAGGGCTGTGTCTATATGTGTTAATATTCTTACATATTAAAAGTCAATGAGAGTGAGAAGATATTATCCATCTGTCTGCAATACTGGTAAAATCAAGAGTGGAACATTACGTACAGTTTGTAACTCATATTTTAAATGCATATTTTATAATTAATACATGTGAATAAACCCCTCCCTACTACAACTACCTCAAGTTACAGAAAAAATGTCACTGAGAGGTCAGTCTGAAGAACAATACTTGTAGAGTTCCTCCACAAGAATTTCAATCCATAATAATCTTGAATTTCATTACTAAATCATGCTGTGTTCTTGTGCATATACTCTCTTCCAGACATAAAATGCTTTTTTTTTTTTAAATTTAGTTAACCCATTTCTAGTTTTCAAATGATGATAGGAGTCTTTGTTCTGATTCACTACTAAAAAGACAGGACATTTTAAAATTTCTGTTTCTTATAAGTGTCTTTTTTCTCCTTGCATAGTTTTGACTCTGAAGGTAGTGCTCTGGTTTCTCTGAGGCTTGCTTTTCCATTGCTATATATTTGATCTAAACATACATCAGCTAATTTCTTCTTTGGCTACAGTTGCTAAAGAATGAACTTTCCCACTCGGTCCCCATGTGTTGCCTGGTGTAGTTGTGAGGTGGCGTCCCTGCCCATGACAGGGAGGTTGGACTAGATGATCTCTAAGGTCCCTTCCAGCCTATGCCATTCTATGATTCTATGATGATTCTTTTTGTTTTGTAGTTTTCAAAAAAAAACCCAGAACAAAACAATCAACCAAACAAGGACCAACACACAGTCAGACTCTGAGAATACAAAATAAATAGGATGATCAATAGCAAGTCTAAATACTAGATTGAAGTAGCAGAAAAATTAGCAAAATTAGCATAGAGAACAAAGAATGTAATGTTTTCATAAAAAATATTTTTTTACATTTTTGAGAGTACTATACTGACGTTTGGTAACTACTGCTACTTTTCTTCGGAAACATATATATAAAGTTCTATATATGAAAATAAATTTTAGAACAAGACAGATCTATCTGGTGTTTCAAATAGTAAAGAAAACTGAAATAAAACTGGAAGAGACCTTCTGGAAAGAGATTTTACATGAGAGATTACTGAATTAGTTAAAATTATAGGAAAATACAAAACATGCAGTTTTTAATTTGAAGCACAAATGCAGTACCATATAAATGGTTTCTGTGTAATTGGGACTTTCTAGTAGTAGTGTAGGGGATACTAGGTTTTAATGCAAATGCCATCAGTGATAATTTGCAGTTACTTTGAAGGATCCAGGCTAATCTGCATGCCTACATCAGACCTACACTGATAAAAGAAAAATCTGACCTAAGCAGATCACTTCTTGAGGTTCAAGACACACAACAGAGACATCCTGGCCCAATAAAACCTGCTGAAAGCCTAAAAAAAAATGAGTACCAAGCATTCTCAAAACCAGACACAACATGTACAGACCACAGAATCACAGAATGTTAGGAGCTGGAAGGGACCTCTAGAGATCATCTAGTCCAACCCCCTGCCAGAGCAGGATCACCTACAGTAGGTCACACAGGAACGTGTCCAGGCAGGTTTTGAACGTCTGCAGGGAAGGAGAGTCCGCAACCTCTCTGGGCAACCTGTTCCACCCTCACAATCAAGAAATTTTTCCTAATGTTTTGATGGAACCTTATATGTTCCAGCTTGAACCTATTGCCCCTTGTCCTATCACTGAATGTTGCTGAAAAGAGCCTGGCACCATCCTCCTGACACTCCCCCTTGACATATTTATAAATATTAATGTCACCCCTCAGCCTCCTCTTCTCCAAGCTAAAGAGACCCAGCTCCTTCAGCCTTACCTCATAAGGCAGATGTTCCACTGCCTTTATCATCTTTGTGGCTCTGAGCTGGACTCTCTCAAGCAGTTCCCTCTCTCTCTTGAGCTGAGGGGCCCAGAACTGGACATGGTATTCCAGATGTGGCACCAGGGCAGAGTAAAGGGGAAGGAAGACCTCTCTCGACCTACTAGCTACCTCCCTTCAAATACTCCCCAGGATGCCATTGGCCTTCTTGACCACGAGGGCACATTGCTGGCTCATGGTCATCCTGCTGTCCACCAGAACCTCCAGGTCCCTTTCCTCTACACTGCTCTCCAACAGGTCAGTCCCCAAGCTATACTAGCACATGGGGTTGTTCTTTCCCAAGTGCAAAACTCTACCCTTGCCCTGGTTGAATTTCATCAGATTTCTCCCCGCTCAGCCCTCTAGTCTGTCCAGGTCTCACTGAATGGCAGCACAGCCTTCTGGTGTGTCAACCACTCCTCCCAGTTTTGTGTCATCAGCAAACTTGCTGACAGCGCTCTCTAATCCCCCATCCAGGTCATTGATGAATATATTGAACAGCATTGGCCCCTAGTACTGACCCCTGAGGGGCTCCACTAGATACAGGCCTCCAACTAGACTTTGCCCCATTGACGACAACGGTCTGACGACTTTCATTCAACCAGTTTATAACCCACCTCATGACTTGGTCATCCAGACCACTCTTCCTCAGTTTATCTATGAGGATACTATGGGAAACAGGAGATGTAGAAAATAAATTTCTTTCCTTGTTTTGATAATGTTAGATGTTTCCAATGGAGTTATGCATCTATAAATGATTTACTGTGGTATTCCAGTCACTCTTGTAACAGAGTAAAAATAACATGCATATTCCCATATACATCTCCTAAATTGCTTTCATGTTTCTTTTCTGCTACAGAAAATCTATACAGAAGAATGGTCTCCATATTCTTATTTCAATATACATTTTTTTTCCATTTAGAAACTCATTATTGCTTCTATGAAACATAAGGGGTTTGGGTTTTGGGAAGCGAAACTTATTATGTCTCAAGCTTTCAGTCATATCACTATTCTTGCATATGTGTTTATATGAAGCAACACTGATGCAATTACTGTCATGTCAAACCTCGATATATATTTTTTTCTTCTGATATCTGTCTACAAATGTGTCTACTACTTGCCTCTCCTACTCTATTTGAAGTTATCATCGTGCAGATTCCGAAGGTTCCAGTTTCTTTCTACCATCCAGTCCAATTTATCAAGCACACTGAAATGACAAGTGCAAGACAGAAAATTCTTGTTGCCCTTGAGCTAGCAAGAACTGGTCTGGTCATCTGAAATTCAAACTAAGGTTTGTAGCTGGATATTACAATTTCATTTGGTGATTTTATTTTTCAGCAGTGAATTGTTTTACATATATTTTGATCCATAAGCAAACAGATTTCTGCTGCAAAATAAAGAAAGGTTCTAATATATTCTGAATGAAGATAAATGCATTTAATACAGCACATTATCACAGACACAAGCATAGTTGGTAGAGAAAACTCAAGAAAACACATTTTATCCCTTGTTGGCATCTCTTCAGGTCTGTGAGGAATCACAGATTAATTTCTTTCCTGTGTTCTTTTTGATGGTAGCATTTAAAAATTGGATAAATTGAAAAGTACTGAATATTCTAAACCAGAATATATACATTCTGGGATGAAACAGAAAATATATTATTTTCAGCTTCTATATGAACTATCTAAAGGTGACACATTTATTTAAATTTGAAAAAAACATCCAGCTCCAGCAACAAGAAAAGCACTAAATAAGACTCAGAGCATGATCAGGTAAGTGTCTGAGGGCCTGATACACTGATTTTTAAAAGTTCAGCAGAGACATGTAATTGATTGTGTGATTCTGCTGGAGTGCAAAATGAAATGTAGTGACAAAAAGTGTTCTCTGTGTACATAAAGTACATTCCAGGTCTTAGAGATACAGGACTCCCCTTCTTTCTTCAAGGATAAGATTATCACAGAATCATGGTATGGTTTGGCTTGGAAGGGACCTTAAAGATCATCCATTTCCAACCCCTCTGACATGGGCAGAGACACCTTACACTAGACAAGGTTGTTCAAAATCCCATCCAGCCTGGCCTTGAGCACTTCCAGGGAAGGGGCATTCACAATTTCTCTTGGAAACCTGTTCCACCGTCTCACCACCCTCGCAGTGAGGAATTTCTTCCTTACATGTGATCTAAATCTACTCTCTTTCAGTTTGAAACTCTTACTCCTTGTTCTATCACTACAATCCCTGATAAAAAATGGTTGTGGCTTATCCTGTATAAACAGACGTAAGGAGTTTCTTGATTACTCTGGGCAGGACATCTAAGTGGGACACTACATAGCACTTGATGACTGAGTCATCTTTCCTTGCTCTTCCTTTCCTCTTACTATACAGCTGAATGGAGAATTAACTCCAACAAACCAAGTGAATTATTAAAGCTAGGAAAATAATAAGAATAAAAAATGGTAATAAGCTAAGGAAAAATACAGATTAATTCCCTCCCTTGGAGTTTCAAAAGAACTAGAGAAATAACTGTGCGCTTACATACTTTTCTTCCTATTCTGTTCCCATAGTATTACAGTTTTTTTTGCTGTCTCTTGCTACTGACTGCCAGGGAACTTTCAAATCCATCCCTACATTAGTGCATTTCAGTAATGGAAATTTATTCTTTATAACTGAAAACCACACACTTCCAACTGATATGTATTGTGTATATGCATAAATGAATCACAGTAAAAATAAAACTAATTCAAATGTTTTTAAGATGTTTGTAATTTGAAGCACAGAATACCTTAATAAAATTGTGGCATAAAGAAAACACCCAGATGGGCTTGCCATCTACATCCCATATGGCACTCAGTCCCTCTGCTCTGCATCCCACTGTGCTCAGCGTAGTCCATACGGACTTTACTTAATTAGTTTCCTATTTCTGCAACATTTACAATCTCTGTTCATAGTTTCCTGTCACTTATTGCTGAGAGAATACATTATTATGTGATGATTTTGTAGACTGTTGGAAATATGAAAACATTAATTTCCTCGTGTGTTGATCAATGCTGTGGCCTTGTCTATCAATGGTGAAGTAGAGAACACTCATACAGATCCAAGATGTGCAATTTCAGCCGACTTATGAGTGATCATATGCATCCTCTAAGCGTAAATATGTGTGCATATCACTATTTAAGCAGTGCACTCCTCGGATGCATAAGCAACAAAATGGAGGTCTGGGAACCTGGAAGAAGGCCTTGGACATGCATCCAGTGACTTTATGTGTTTCTCCAGCTCTGAATTGGGTGGAGAGTTTAAAGCAAACTTTGGGGTTGCTAGCATAACAACTGCTGATCCTAAACCCTAGAAATTCCTAGCTTTACCACTAACTGGATCCATGAATAAAAAAACACCTGGACAGCTCATAAAGTATTGAGACAATGCATAGCAGTGATCCCAAAACCAGCCTTCTATTTTTCCTAAGAAATGGGGTACAACCCCAACATAGGATGCTATGCATTTGTTTGAACACTACATTCAGTTCTGATTGCTTTGTCTCCCAGAAGACAAAAGCAAGAGGATGCTGTGCTATATGATGAAATATGTCAGTTTAAGAAGATAATAATATGAGGTAATATGAGATAGGGAAAATTTGCAGTAACAATTATATAGTAGAGGTGCAGAAGGATAAAGAGAAGGAAAAGACTATTTTGATGTAGCATTTGTTATACAGTACCAGGCTATAGTTCAGTAAGACAGAAGTGATACACTTAAAACTAGGGAAGACACTAATTTGTGCATACTGCAATTACCCTGCAGTCATCAAATATTTGATGCAGTCATCAAATATTTCTACAGTGAGGAAAGCTTTGGGATCCAGAAAAGAATCAGATATTTATGCTGATGGTGGAAACATCCAGAAATTTTTTAGACATTATCTGTATTACCTATATCTATAGATTTTTTTATTTTCATATGTGAAAATATATGTTTGTATCTTGTAGAAATTTAGCTAGTGGCTGACCAAGAAGTTTTAGGATGAAACACACATGTATGTATCGCCTCACCAAAAAAACCAAGAGTTTTTTGGCATTTTTCTTGAACTGAACATAGTAATAAGGAGGATAAGGGAAGCCTTGGGATTGGTGATACAGGAGAAAATTCTAAAATGGAGGCATGTTGAAGGACAAAGAGAGAAATCAGCATCTTTTTTTTGGCAGTCAGCATCTCTTCTGTGTAGTATAGCTTATACAAGGGAAAATATCTGTGACACCCTATTATATGCTTTAATTTTTATTGCTGTCATGACACCTGCTAAACTAGTAATTTCTGATGCTCCAGACTATGCCAGTCTCCTGTCACTTTTACTTGGCAAGACGGATCCTCCACCAGAGCCCTCCTCCCACTGGTAAGGAGCCCATCTTCTACCACCCCAGCCTCAACGAGAGAGCCCAGGTGTCCCTGCAGCCCCAAGACTGGAAGAGATACATCTGCACTCTAATTGGGATCTCACATGTGCTGCGGAAAAATGTTCCCATGGCTGCTAGGGACTGTGCTCTGCAGCATGTCACCACCACTGCTGAGCAGCACATACGCTGTGCTCAGCAGAGTTTCTGGCATCCTCTATCCTTCTGCATGAATGGTGTGCAGTATGTGCAATAACCCATCACTAGAGTAAATGAATAGCTAGTCTGATCCAGCAAGTTCATAGCTGTTCCTTGGAATCATAGAATCATAGAATTGTCGGGGTTGGAAGGGATCTTAAAGATCATCTAGTTCTAACCCCCTGCCATGGACAGGGACATTGCCCACTAGACCGTGTTGCCCAGAGCCCCATCCAGCCCGGCCTTAAAAACTTCCAGGGACGGGGCTTCCACCACCTCTCTGGGCAACCTTTTCCAGTGTCTCATCACCCTCATGGTGAAGAACTTCTTCTTAAGGCCCAATCTAAACTGATCCATCTCTAGCTTCAATCCATTCCCCCTAGTCTTATCACTACCCGACATCCTAAAAAGCCCCTCACCATCTTTCTTGTAGCCCCCTTAAGATACTGGAAGACCACAATAAGGTCTCATAGGAGCCTTCTTTTCTCTAGACTAAACAAGCCCAACTCTCTCAGTCTGTCTTCATAGGAGAGGTTCTGCAGCCCTCTAATCATCCTCATGGCCCTTCTCCGGACACGTTCCAGCACGTCCATATCTTTCTTGTACTGTGGGCTCCAGAACTTGACGCAGTACTCCAGATGGGGTCTCATGAGAGTGGAGTAGAGGTGGAGAATCACCTCCCTCAACCTGCTGGCCACGCACCTCTTGATGCAGCCCAGAATATGATTGGCTTCTGGGCTGCAAGTGCACACTGACGGTGCATGTTGAGCTTCTTGTCCACCAGTACACCCAAGTCATTTTCTTCAGGGCTGCTCTCAAGCCAGTCACTGCCCAGCCTATACTGATTCTTGAGATTGCCCTGACCCAGATGGAGGACCTTGCACTTGGTTTTGTTAAACTTCATGAGGTTGGCCTGCCCTCACCTCTCCAGCCTGTCAAGGTCCCTCTGGATGGCATCCCTATCCTGCAGCATATCGGCCGCCCCACACAGCTTGATGTCGTCAGCAAACTTGCTGAGGGTGCACTTGATGCCACTGCCTGTGTAGCTGATGAAGATGTTAAACAAGACTGGTGCCAGTACTGATCCTTGAGGGACTCCACTTGTCACTGGCTTCCATTTGAACATGGACCCATTGACAGTCACTCTTCGGCTGCAGTCGTCAAGCCAGTTCTTTATCCACATAATTGTCTATCCATCAAATCCATATTTTATCAGCTTGGAGACCAGGATGTAATACGGGACAGTATCAAAGGCTTTGCTCAGGTCCAAGTAAATGGTGTCAGTTGCTCTTCCCATGTCTATTGATGTTGTGACCTTCTCACAGAAGGCAATCAGGTTTGTTAGGCATGATTTGCCCTTGGTGAAACCATGTTCACTGTACCCAGTCACCTCTTCATTATTCTTCTGCCTCAGCAGTTTCTCCAGGAGGATCTGCTCCATAATCCTACCAGGCACAGAGGTGAGACTGACTGGCCTATAGTTTCCCCTTGTAAATTTGCAGTGGTTTTCTCCTCCCTGCCTTACTGGAGTGTCAGAATAATTCTTTGTAGTTAAACAGGAGGGAACTGCACTGCTTATTCAGCAGTAAGTTAGGTCTGGAGAAGGAAAGGAGTGAAGGCAGGGGTGCTCATACATGAGCAGAATGTCAGACTTTCAAGAACCTTATCAAAAACATAGAATTGTATTAACCTATTCCCCACCAAAGAAGGTGGGTGTGACCTGGGCAGAGAATAACCAAAAAGGTACAGTAAAGACAAATAATGCTTTAAAAAAACAAACAACAACCTTCACTTTTCTTAGGCCATACAGACTCATGTTTTATTGTCTAGGGAGTTTTCCTTTACTGTAATCTGAGACAGAGCGATAAAGATCTTGCTTACAAGGGGAAAAAGGAGAATAGCCTTCAAAATGTCATTTTGCCACAGGCACCAAGAAGTATTTATACACAGTGATTAGCAGCCACTGTCTTTTTAATGAGAATTGGGATGGCATTTGTCACTGCAGTAGACCCTGCTGCCATTGTTCTCTGTTGTATTTTTAGCACCTGCATAGTAAATAACATCTGAATGTAGCGAAATGAATAGCTAGATTGCTCCCAAATGAGAAAATGTAAAAAAACACAAAACAAACAAACAAAAAAAACCCCTGCCAAAACCCCAAACTCATTTTCACTGAGGAATTAGAGAGCGATCCTAATTTTTTCATAGTGACTGTATTCTCTGATTGTAACATACAGTTCCAATATATTAAAAATAACTTTATTCCATTCTAATTCATTATTTTAAATATTAATATGGCATTAAAAATAATTTAAAAAATTATACATCTGTTTATGCCATGCAGATTGTGATAAGATAAATTTTCATGAGTGCAGTATCATTTTATATATCACGTGGCTCTGAGTGCTACCAGTGTGCCAGAAATAATGAACAGAGTCCAAGAGTAAGTTTTCTTTCTTCATTTTTTTTCCCATATACGTTTAGGTTCCTTTATTCTAACTAACACATCGTGGCCCTACCTGTCTTTGAAGTAGATGGGAATTTAGACATTGATGTTAATAGAAGAACTGTTGGATCCCGAGTAGTTGAATACGAAAAAGTAGATGGGTTGGACAACACTTTTATATAGGGGACTCTGTAGTAAAATGACATGTCACGTTCAGTGTTTGTGCTCCTGACAGAGTATCAAAAAGTAAGCCTCTAAATTTACTTATTCAACTTAGCACAGGGTAAACCTGTGGCCTAAAGATGACCCTCATAATATAAGAAAGCATTGACCTTTAAGTTTGTGATTCCTTTTCCCCCCCCAGATTTCCATGGCAACAAAATTTTGAACCAGTTACTTCATTATTAAAAGAAAGACTTCAGAGAACAGGAAAGGTAAATAGTATTGAAGTCCATGACCCTGATGTTCATGACAAACACTAAAAATTCATGAGTAACCACTCTGGTATATCACAAGTTTACTTTATCATCTCTTCTATGCATGTGAAGGGAACAGGTTGTTGTTTAAGTGATACAGCATGCTGATGCTTTATCTTCTTAAATTCAAAAAACTAAATATAGTATAAATTTTAACAGTTCACAGTTCTGATACACACTGTGGTTAGATACATAATTTAGCGTATTGAAACTCAGTGTGTTGAATGATTAGGTCAAGTATCAATCTGAGGTAGGATTTTTGTTTTAACATCAACTCTAATCACAGATTTTCTGACTTTCAAAAAAGGCCTAAGCAGATGTGCATTCACGTTCTTGCTACACACACATTTATGCAAGGGGAAATTAATTTATTTTTACCATGTTACACAGCAGCAAAGATCATGGATTCATATCTTTCTCATAAAAATTTGTTGCTCCAGATTTTTCACATTTTCTGTATATATTAGTCGCATGTCATGTAACCATATTATGTTCATGAACATGAAAGGGGGAAAATGAATCAAATACCGTAATTATGGTCTTCTTGCATTTTCTGTGAGTATTGTAAAAGACATAAAGTAACCATAACAGCTAACTACCATGACATCATTAGTTACAACGCATGGAAAGAGGTGAGCCAGTGCAGGAATTTGTTCTTGAAAGCAAGAAACTGCTCAGCAAAACAAAACTTCCCTTAGCTTTAGTGTCAGCACTGACAAAACTTCAGCTGTGCTATCAAGGCATGTTTGTGGTTTCTTCAGGATGCCATGTATAACAGCTTTAAAAAGGTGAAATGGGCTGACTTTTAGCACTATTTAGATACAGATAGTAATGCTGTTCAACCTAGTAAGATCTCCAGAGTGCTTCTTCTGCAAAAAGAGGCTTCTGCAGTGAGGGAGCAGCTTTTCTCACTCAAAATTCACAGGTCGAATTGCTGCTTGTTCCTCACAGCTTTGGGAAACATCAGACATGAATGCAGAGTTGCTATCACTTAGGGTCTTCTCATGGGACATTTGAGAATCCAGGCAGAGTGGAAGAACTTCTGCACACGTAGAAACGTAAACACAAGCAAATGGCAGTAACAATAGTGCTGACTGATTGCCCCACATTTGCTGAAGTGCAATAAAAGTCTAAAACTCCCTCAGGCAGCATACAGTGAGCATTCTCTATAATGTTAAAACAATTTACATAGTGCAATAAACTATAATTAAGCAACGCTGAGTTTGTTATGAATTTGCCAACAGTTCAGATGTTTTTCAATAGTTTGAGTTGCTCATTAGCATGAAAAATAAGTCTACCACACTTACGTTCAACTTAGAAGTATATAATGAGGGGAATAGCAAGGAAATATATAAAGCTGTCTTTGTAAGAGTGCAATAGCAGTTATGAAATACAATAAAATGAACATAACCACTCAGAATTATATGCTAGTTAGAAAGACTTCTTTACCAAGAAAAAAAGGAGTTTGATCTAAGCTCTTGGTTACTTACTGGTGAGCACTGAGTGTTGGGCAGATAAACATTTTTAGATCCATCTAACTGTCAGAGTGATCCTATTCATAGTGCTTTCATGTGTGATGTTAAATTGGTCACCTAAACCATACATTTTACTTAAAAGAATATATCTTACTTTATTTCATATTATCTAACATAGATTTTGGGTTTTTCTGAATAATCTGCCACCCTTTAGCACTGAAAACTTCATTAAAGTGTTTTGCTGCCTATAGAAGGGATTTTCAGTCTACTTTATTTGTTAGCTAACTAAAGTGTAGTTTCTGTTTCTTCCCTTTCATGGCCAATTAATTTCCCTTATAAAGCCAATCAACTTTGCAACCATTAACCAATGTTACTCAATTAGACCAAGAGTTAGAAGCTGTTCCTAAGCTATGTCTCTGTGAACTCTCTTAATCAGATAGTCTTTCTCAACACTAATGAGGGCCAGAAACCTGTGAACTCAGGGACACCTATTCAACTAAAGCAAACAAAGTAATTTTGCCCACAATGTATGCAGCATGTGAATTCAAGTGTAACTGCCAGCATTTTGCGAATGGCTGCAGGATGCATGGCCTTTTAGGGAGTGTGGCGCTCCTTGATGCCAAACTGGCTCTGAGGACTGTATGTTATTTCACCAAGACTGCTGTAAATTTGTGAAAAGTTCTCAGTGATGTGTTCCAAGACTGAGGCATTGGTATAATGTAAGGATCTGTGCTGTTCCTCAGTCTTCATCAGATTAGAATGTCGGATGATCGAAGGTGATGCCCAGAGAAAATGGTCTAAATTTCATTGCTCTGGGAACGGGGGAACAGAGACTGCATTTCTTATTAGCATTCAAAATCGAACAATTTTAAAAGAAAGATAAAGATATTGACTATAAAATCACAGTGAATGTTGATTTAAGAATCAGTCATAATCGTCAAGTAATTTTAGAGGCTTAAGTAACCTCACGATTTTTAAAAGAAATATTAGATGCTTTCTGGAGAGAAGTGGGAGATTTCTTCCTCCAGGGTGATAAGATCTGAAAAAAAAAAACTGGGACAAAGAGACAAGGTTTCTTTGCAAGAAAGACAGCTGAGAATTTTCTTGGAAAATTTTGCTGTTTTGGTGAAATTTCTGTCTGTAAAGCTCAATAAGTTCCATATGATGTATGCATCAGGCTTGGGTGGACCTGAAATGAGGAGAGGAGTAAGGACTTAGAATAGCCTAAGGCTTAGTACACTGATGCTTATGGTATTTACTTGGTAAGTGGGAGAATCACATTTGGCATTGTCATGCCTTAAAACATATGCTTGTACTCTTATGTTTGTTTCAAGTATACTCTTCTATTAGCTCACAGATTATCACAGAGTAATATCTGTTTATTCATCTTTGCTTGAGATGTTCCATATTTTGTAAGTAATTCATTATGTGATAAAACCCTGAGCTTTCTTGACTTGAACTTCCAGCTGGCTCAAATCAGATGGAGCAGCTGCACTCTTACTAATCCTCTCTTTCTTCCTATTCTTCTCCCTCTCCTTTTTCTCACTTTTCTTTTAAGATTTCATTTCATGATGAGTGAAAATAATTTTAAACCATAAACTTGTTTTCCTAACTTTCTCTGGCAGGCATGATGGTTGTGTTTTGGGTTGGTGTTTTTTTCTGTAGATTCATGTGTTTTCTGAGCTGTGTAAAGTAACATAGATTTTATCTTTGAATCTCTGTTCAACATATGTCCAGAAATTGTATGGCCCAGGAGGTGCACGGCAAAATGGATAGCAACATCAAAAGAATATCTTCAAAGTAATAAAATTTTGCAAATTTACTAATCTAGAGCTGAGATTTAATATCTAGCAGGTGAATTTCGACAGACAAATTTTTGTGACCTTAGAAATGCCAAGGATCAGTCCAAATACTTCCAGGTAAGAGAACAGTTTCTACTGGTATTGAGGCAATTAATACATAGAAATAAAGTCTGGGGTTTATTGAAAATTGTTAAGGATTGCTGCCTCAACTGGGATTTAATGAGAGTAATTTCAGTCATGAGCATTTTTTACAAATTCTAATTTCTCTATGATTCAGCAATGGATACACGTTTATTTGTTCAATTTTCCCATGAAAAATCATACAAAACCTCAGTCCCTGGCAAGATGATAGAAAAAACAATCCTGGAAACCATTTCTAGATACATGAAGGACAAAAAAGTGAACAGGAATAGTCACCATGGATCCACCAAGGGAGAATCTTGTTTGACCAGCTTGATAAGCTTCTGTGATGAAATGGCTGGCTTGATAGAATAGAGGAAAACAATAGATATTCTTTCCTAGACTTCAGTAATTATTTCAATGCTGCATCCCATAAGTTCCTGTTCTGATTTGAGCTAAACAGAACCAATTCTATCCAGTGACTTTTACTTCTCAGCTCAATCTTTTCTTAGAGGCTGCACTTTCTGAAGTTAGCAGCATGTTTTTGCAGACAGTGTCTGCTACTGGCAGTGATAACACCTGCTGCTTACAGTTACTGCCTGGGACTGGGGTGCAGAAAGGCTCTTGCTTATACTTATTCCTGTAGTGACGAAGGCCATTGCTGGCTCTTGTGTGCCACGCTGAGGGTGCTGGGAAGTAAGAGGGCTAACAAGGAAGTAAAAGGTTGCACCTCCAGGGACTTACAGACAGAACAAGTGACCAACAAGAGTATTCCATTCTATATACGTCATATTCAGTATAAAACTGAGAGATAATGAGTATTTAGGTCTCTCTCTTCTCTTCTGCAATGGCTGATGTTGAGGGAGGGCTCTGTCCAATCTTCTGCCTTTGATACCAATCCTGAGTTCCTGAATCCAGCTCCTGTATCCAGCTCCTGGCTGCCGCTGAGCCTGGTGCTCCCCTAGTGCCACCTACTCTGCAGTATCAGTGCGGATTGCTGTTGGGGGTGGTGGAGTCAGGTTTGATATCAGCTTTGTATATATGTATATAGCTCACTATTTTTATTATTTCCTTACTCATTAAAGCTGTTTTAATTTTATTTTTTCCAATCCATAAGTCTCTTTGCCTCATTCCCTTTTCCGTCCCATTTAGGGAGGGAGAAGGGGTTAGAGAGCATCTGTCCATGTTTAGTGGCTGGCCCAGTTCTAACCTGCGACAGATCCTCATAGAGAAGCTATTGAAACGTGGGCTGGATGAGCAGACAGTGAAGTGGATTGAAAACCACTTGAACAGCCTCACCTGAAGGGTGGTGATCAGTGGTTCAAGTCTGGTTGTAGACTTGAATTAGCAGTGTATCCCAGGGGACAAGAGGGGTCCAGTCCTGTTCAATATCTTCATGAATGGTCTGGCTGAAGGACCTGCCCTCAGCAGGTTTGCTGATGACACAAAACTGGAAAAGGTGTCTGATTTGCCAGAATGTTGTGCTGCCATCCAGACAGACCTTAAGAGGCTGGAGAAATGGGCTGACATGAACTTCATGAAGTTCAACAAGGTCCAGCAAAGGATCATAAAGATGATTAAGGGACCAGAGCATCTGTCATCCAAGGAGATGCTGGGAAAGTTGGGACTGTTTGGCCTACAGAAGAGAAGGTGTGTGGGGGAATTTATCAATGTGTGTATATATATATATATATATATATATACCTGAAAGGAAGGTGCAAAGGGAATGGAACCAGGTTTTTTTCAGTGGTACCCGGTGCCAGGACTGGAGACAAAATGGGCACAAATTGAAACATAGGAGGCTCTGTCTGAGCATCAGGAAACGTTTATTTTCTGTGAGGATGGCTGAACACTAGCACAGGTTGCCCAGGGAGTATTTGGAGATTTTGAAAAGCCATTTGGACATGGTGCTGGCCAGGTGGGTCCAAGTGGCCCTGCCTAAGCAGAGGTTGGTTGAACCAGATGACTTCCTGAGATCCCTTCTAACCTTAACTATTCTGTGATCCCCTCAACAGCCCAGATTTTAAAGTATAGCAGACACATGCTCATAGCAGAATAGTTGAAAAAGTATCGTCAATGCATGATATCCCTTATATTCACCACAAGATATGAGTATTTACCCACTGTAGATGTCCGTACCAACATCCATTGTTCAGTAAATAAATATCACTGAGTTTCAATCTACTTATAATAGCTCTTGCTCAGTTTTTGGAGTTGCAAAATACTGAGATATCTCATTTTAGAATAAGAAAGTAAAATAAACAAAGGAAATAAAAGAAACCTCTTAAAATAAGGCATAAAAAGATAAACTTTACTTTTCTCTTAAAAGAGCAGGTATATAAATTTGCAGTTCAAGAATAAAATCCTAAGTTTAAAGACTTATAGTTGGTATTGAAATGAGTAACATCAAGTCAAGGAAAGGGAGGAAAAAAAGCAGACTAACTTGCTTGCATTGACATTAATCTTCAAGCAGGATGTCTGTGGGGTCTGTTCAAACTGTGATTTTGAAGTTTCTTGTCACAGCTAATGCAATGATAGAATGATCAGAAATAAGATACACATTTTGATAATTTACAGTATGACAGTAATCTGAAGTATCACACTTTATATTTCTGGTTCAGTTAGTAAAAATGACATTACATATTCCCTTTGAAACACTGTTACAGCTCCATTAACTGTTTTAGTAATTGTTTTGGTGTCACTGGAATAGAATCCCAGCCCAGCCATGGTGTGCAGGCCATCAGGAGTTTTGAGTCAGCCAGCATCTTGAGCTGGGAGGGGCAAAAGCCAGGGCAGCAGACCTGAGTTGGACCACAGGTATGTCTTATTCCATAACTGTCACCCTCATTATAAAGGGGGAAGTTTTGCGGGACAGATTTTTTTTGTTGCTTCTTCTCTTCCTCCTTTTTCTCTTCATTCCTGAAGCAGCTTACTTACAATTTTGCTCCCAAGGACTGCTTTCCCATTTATTGTGACTGGTCTACAATCATTGGGCTGAGTATAACTTTGTATACTTTGTATTTATGTTAATATTTTATTAATTTTGATGTTTTTAAAATGTGTTCTTATTTTGACCCATTGGTCTCCTCTGCTTTTCCTGATTCCCCCTTCTCTGCTGGGAAGGAGTCATCAGGTGATAGAGCAACTGCTGTAGTTTAGTCCCAGGTAGGGGCTATACATAGACAGCAATGTTCGATGACTTTTTCCAGAATTCCAGCTGATCTTTTATGGAATGGTCCTTTTTCTGCTTATTTACAGACTCTACTACCATTGCTTGGAGGTGTTATTGTTTGAGGAGGGACTATCTCAACAAATACAACCTGTCTATCTGCTTGTTACCAAGAATCGGTTGTTATCTACCTACTGTTTTCCTCAAAACCTCACCTTCAGGATTCTGTACCTCACAGAAATGAGGAGTAGCCTTTCTGATAGTTGTAGTCTTTTAAAGTCCATGAAATATCTGTGTAGAAATGAACTGTAGCTCCACCTGATAATGGATTTCATACTTTTAAATCCCTGTTATACCATGATCTTTTTGTGTCTTTATCAGTTTTTCTTGCTGTACCTTACAGTTTATTCTGTCTGCTGCAGGTCTGCTAAGTTGAGAATCTGCTTTGTCCTGCTAAACACAATTTCAATGATGATGTACTGTGCTGTATGCCCTTAAGCTTAGCAGAGATAAACCATTACAAACTCTACAACCTTTTAAATTATCTTTTAACTGTCTTAATTTCTTCATTCATCAAACTATTCAATCACAGATACCTGTGATGTTAAATGCTGAAATAAATTCTCTCCTGAAAAAGAAGTTTAAGCAGCTCGCAGGAGATTCAGTTTCTTTTGTTCATTAAATTGTGAAGCATCACCAGACAAACTTGTGGAGTTTCATGTCCTACAAATACAGATTTAATGTACACTTAGACTCATCACACTAGGCTGCTTAACTATATTGCAAATATACACGGAGGTTTTTATCTTTGGTTCTCCAAGAATCCAGTCTCAAAGAAGTATAAATAATAATAGTGCATCAAACTGTTTTAGCTAGTGTCTGTAAATCTAGACCGAATTTGTAATAGTGTATCACAACTCAGGACCTCTCTTTCACTTTTTGAATTGAACCAGACAATAAAAACTTAGCATAGTTATGGGCTTGGCGGTTACAACAAATACAACCAGCTTCGTTTTCACTTTTGATTTTTAGTTCGAGATCATGAAGAATTACTTTTTCCCCCAGAGATATTTCTGATGGGGATTTTAGTGCTCTTCTTTTCACACTTACATTTCCTGTCCAGTATTTCCTTAGGTATCAGTATCCAGTTATAATTCAGAAGGATGCCTTCCATGTGTAGGGCAAGATGTCAGCTGTCTGTCATGTCTGGTTTCAGCTTTTGAAGATTTAGGCTTTCTCTAGAAGTCCTTTTCAGACTTTTTGCACACATTTTCTTTTAATGTGGAGCACTGATATGTGTGTTAAATTGCAAGATGTTGTAAAATAAAGTTCATGGTGTTTGCATGTTTGGATCTGTGCATGTTTCTACAGCTAATGAACTTTTTGTCCATCATAGCTTCTTGCAGTTCTATGATGTTTCTCACTTTATTTTGTCTTTCCATTTTTCAATTTCCCCTTATGATAATCTGTTTATCCAGTGTAAGTGCATCTCAAGTTTTCTTCTAGCATCTTTTTGACATGTCCTTACAGCTTTTCCTGTTTTAGGTTTCTATCTCATAGCTGTCATTCCAGTAGCTTTATATCTTTGACTCCAATCACTATTTGATCTCTTCTAATGGAATCAGTCAGTATGCCATAATTATACGGCTGACTTGTTAAGTGACTGTCAGTCAAATGTTCCTCAAATTTAAAGAAATGAAAGGAATTCTGTCCTTCTGAGAGATGCATATAGTGACAATGGTGTCCTTCAAAAGTTTCCCTTTTCTAAGGAGTACAGTGTATTTTCCTCCGTGCTCTGAGGCAGATTTTCCATTCTCTTTTCATATCGTACTAACAAGGAAATGGAGAACTTCAGATGCTGCTATATTAAAAAAATAGCTACCTTCTATGAGTGTTTCTGAGTTCAGCTGATCATATATAGATTTAAAAGTCTGCTTAAGAGTTCTCCATGACTCTGCAGCATTGCCAGACAGCTCTAGCTACTTCTCTTCATAATATTTTCCCTGTCCCTATTTCTTTGAAAACCTACTTTTTCAACCACTCACTTTGGTAAAATGCAACAGCTCTAGGATATCTTGTTCTAGAGCAACGACTATGAAGATAGAAACACTGCTTCTGCATGCTGTATATTTATTTTCTTATGTAAAAAATAACCAATACACAAAATCTTTTCAAAAAACTACTGGGAATAGTAATAAAAATTACATCCTGCCAATTAAATTATTGAGTGACTGTAATCAGACTTCCCATAAATGGGATTTTTTTTTTCATTTTTTCTAGTCTACCTCGTCCCTCTGTCTCTTGTCCTCTATGCTCCAGGACTGTATTCTTCCTGTAAAGCTTATGTATGTCTTTCTATAAAAAGTGACACAGTCTGACAGTGATGTTAAGCTAAAACCAAAACAACAGTCAGCACTCACGTTGAAACCAAAGCTGTGAGGACCTGCAAGAAGATCATATGTTTCAAGGTCTCATTGAGGTAAGGTACATAACCAGCTTAGACTACAGGGGAAAGTATTCATGCAGGGAGACATCATGACTGTCATTTGAGATGGTATGATTTACTGTGTTATCTCTGTCCATATTTTTTACCATGGACATTTAGTGAACTCTATATAGCCAACGTAAAGTCTTTGAAATAAGCTTAGAAAAAATCCCAGGGGTAACCGTGGAATTACTGTTATGTAACAGTGAGTGATGTGGGTCAGTTGGCTATTTTGGCCCTGCTAGGGGGAATCACATCAGATTACAATAGCAATGTTCACAGGACACAGGACACGATGACTAGGGTCTCTTTTCTGACCTGAGGTGAAAAGGATAATCACCACACCATAAATTTTGAGAGGTGCTAAAAAAGTATCAGAAAGGTCATTTGTTAGTCTGGCAGTGTCTTCTTTCACCTTTCCCCTGAATCCTTTAATGTTCCTTGAGTCTAGCCCTTCATTTATCAGTAGAGGAATTGCAAAGTCTTTGATGCAATGCTTTGTTTAGGATAGTGGGGAGAGACAAAAGTCTGTTTTTGTTTTCTGAGTTAGTGAAGGCATTGCATCCCTAGAAGGAAGAAGTCACACAGAAAGACCAGGAGAACTCTATGGATAAATAAAGAACTCCTGGCAAAAATCAAATACAAAAGGGAAGCACGTAAAGTGTGGAAGCAGGGATTGGTAACCTGGGATGATTACAAGGAAATGACTTGTGTAATCAGAGACCAGGTTAGAAAAGCTAAAGCCCTGACCAAGTCAAATCTGGCCAGTGACATTGGAAATAATAGAAAAGGATTTTACAGTTACATAAGAGAAAAAAGAAAAATGAGACACAATGTGGGGCCTCTCCGGAAGGATACAGGTGACCTGGTTACAGACGACGTGAAATACTCAACAACATTTTTGCCTCGGTCTTCATTGGCAACCACTCGAACCACACCACTCAAATCATGGAGGGTGTTGACTAGGTCTGGGAGAGTGAAGAACCACCCAGGGTACAAGCAGATCAGGTCTGGGAACACCTAGAGAACTTGAAGGTGCACAAGTCCGTGCAACCTGATGAGATACATCCACGGGTCCTGAAGGAACTGGTGGCTGAAGTGCTAGGGCACTGGCCATGGTATTTGAGAGGTCCTGGCA